>NC_061120.1:46307309-46551432 GCF_002878395.1 Capsicum annuum
GTGGTGAAAGACCAAAATTCCCCTAAGAAACAAATAAAACCCGAATCTATCCTTCAGTGATCTATCTGATAGGCTGAAGTAAATTGGCCATAATTTTTTACTCCGATGTCCAAATGGGATGAAACTAATTTTATTGGAAAGAAGACTCTCAGGGATTTCCATTGATATATAACAGCTCACTCAGTTCATTATGTACGAGGAGTTATGATCGTTTGAAGTTGAGAAAAAAAATCCCCTGGCTGCAGTATTTTATTTTCCTGCACATTTTAGTGTTCACAGTTTGATCGGAATGGTTGTAGTTTGATCGGAATGGTCATAACTCATATCTAGAGTGTTCGTTTTGGGTGATCCACATATCGTTGGAAAGATAATTTGATACTCTATGAAATGGTGGTTTGAAATCCAAGAAATGACACACAGAAAAATTATAAATTATTCTTGAAGATAGGATCCAATACGTTTACGCATAAAATTTCGACGAAAAATTTTCCGGGGTATTACAATTTCTCTTGATGGTTTATGAACTATATTGAATCATGGATGGTTGGTTGACTTGAGTGGATTTTGGCTCACATGGTTGATATATTGGTTGGATATTGAAAACTCTCATTTTGATTGGTTGTGAGCATTACATCCTCATATCATAATCATTTTTGAAACATTGGTAACACTATAGAAATACTGGAATTACTAGCTTTTTTGACAAAACAAAGTGACTTCTTTTAAAAACCTCCACTAATGTATGTGTAATGGCTTCATTTTTAGTGATTTATCTGAAATAATTCATTTTATGTGATTTGACCATTTTACTTCTCCTCTTGGTTGCTTGGTCGTATTTTTGGGGTGTTGAATGATTGGTATGGGTTCCATTGTATTTCATTGTGATTTATATGAAATTATGGTTTTTGGTGTCTTGAAAAAGCTTTTAGTTGACTTCGGCCAATATTTATTGTTTCATGCATCGGATGGCAAAATGGACTACGCCAGCATATGCATAATGTCAATTTTAGGATGGTTTCATGGTTGGTGTAATTTTACGACTTTTAAATCACATTTGGACCCTCGGTTCAAAAAGTGGTGAAGTTAGATTTTGAGGGTTAACTATGTGAAAATGATGTTTTTTTAAAAATATGATATCACCATTAACTCCAAATTAATCTAGAGGGATTCACAAAGAATTGCAACATTTCAAGTCTCAGCTGGTGCACAACTCAGCTGGTGCACTCGAATATGTGACATCATGGTTGCTTAAGTGTCCCAGCTGTGTAGGAAAATATCCCATATGGGACTCTGTGTTGCGTATACGACCGTCGCTCAAGAGATTGCAGGGTCACTTAAGAGATATCTTCACTCAGGTAAGGTATTGCATACGTGACACCTGGTCGCTTAAGTGATGCCTAGGATATTTAAATACTCTTTTTTGCCATTTTCACCACTTTTGAGACTTGGAGCTTGGGGTTATGAGCTTTTGAGTAATTCCTTCCATTTCTAAGCTTGGGTAAGGTCCAAAACACCAATCTCAACTATTTTTCTTCAATTTTAATATTCTAATCTTATTTAAATGCAGATTTAAAAGTAGAAATTGGAGATTTTATCCTGAAAGGCCCAAAAATTGTATCTCTTCGATTAAAAACCACAAATTCAACCCTTTTTCACTTGTGTAAGTTTATACTCTTATAATTATCATCTTTCTCTCAATTCCTTCTTCAAAACATATTTAACTTCTTGAGTTTTAAAATGGTTTTTGGGGGTTTTTGCCGGTTAAGCTCAAAAAATGGTATATTTTGATTCGAACCTCATTTTTTAACTCGTTTTCGCTTGGATTTTCAGTTGTAAACTTCTATAATACGGGGAACATATTTTTAAAATAAAATCATAGTTTTACCCTTCTTTTTTGAAAACATATTTTGAGGGTCTATTTTGATCCCAACTCAGAAATAGGCAATATAGGCATCGTTGGCTTTTTTAATTCATAGAGTCTATACTTCTATGTTTTAGCTAGTTTTGGGTCTGTTCTAAGGGAAAGGCTCCATGTTGAAGGCTTTTGGATTGGTTTTCAGCATTCGAGGTAGGTTATGGCTTAATTTTTTTCAAACTGGGTTGGGTAGTTAATATTGGTACAAAAATCATGTTAAGGTATGGGAACCAATCATGAAAATGGCAATATTGTCATGTTGTACCTGTGTGGGGCCTATATTATTTCTAATTGGTGATTTTGAGACATTATTTGCTGTGTATGATCTTATGGGGTCTTATATGATATTGTTGTCCTTGTGTATGTGAAATTAGTTATATCTTATTTGATGAAAAATCCAAATGTGGCATCAATGGTATATTTTGCTATATTTTACCCTATTGGCATGTGGATTTATGTTGGATTTCATGGATGGTTAGAATATTGAGTGGATTTTGGCTTACTTTGTTGGTATATTAGTTGGATATGGAAATTCATTCTGGTTGATTATGAGCATTGCTTCTTCATATCATATACATTCATGAAACATTGGTACCATCATGGACATACTAGAAACACTAGCTTTTTCTGACAGAAAATATGACATCTTTAAAACCCTCTATCGATGGATGTGCCAGAGAGGTGATATGGATATTGGTATTGGATATTGGTTGCATATGAATTGACGAATCCCCCCACGAGTCCTACCTGGGAGCAGAGCTCAGTAGGTGTATATGGAGGTTGTGCGATGACCTAGTGTATTACATAATCATTTTCACCATCCACATCATCTCATTATTATATACCTTTTGTTTTCTATGCATATTATTTGTCCTTGATATGATGCCTTTCTACGTGTATTAATTTCTTTTGATTGTATGTGTGATATTCATATACTTGTGCTACCTTCTGGTATTTGCGTGTGATATATGTGAATATTATTGAATTATCAGTGGAGATGGAGTGGGCTACCGTTTGGACATTTTCTGGTTTTAGGTGACATACCCTTAGTAAGTATTTTGTATGCTTTATTTTCTTCTTTTCTCAATGGGCCTATGATACCTACTAAGTACAAGTGGACCATACTCACCCCTGTCATGCCCTTTTGGTGCAGATCCTTGTTTGAGTGCATATTATGACAGTTGATTTCAGGCGATACTTAGAGCCCACTTTTAGGTAGCAGTTGATCTTTGCATCCAGAGTTGAAAACTACCTTATCCTATTGAGATTATGTCTTTATTTATATTCATAGAAAGAGTTGTTCTTTTTAGATATCCTATGTCTTTGACTTCGAGTTATGCAAGTTAGTTCTTACACTATGACACCAGGTTTTGAGATAATTGTATAGTTGTAATACCCTAGGTTTTGAACTTTGAATTTTTCATAGTGATTGTGCTTACTGGTCAGGTTACGACTAAGACCCTACGAGTTATATAGCTCCAATCATGGTTTAACCAGTGAAAAGGTTCATTATTTTTGTCTTGAGTACAACTAACTCCCTACGGGTCGTAAGCTATGGTCATGAATCGTAGGGTGTGACTCATGACCAAACCAGTAAGGTGGACCTGAGTTACTACCTAGACTATGAGTCATGGTGATGACTCGTGATGAGTGACCAGTGACCATGAGTCGTTACTCAACCCATAACGACTGGGAGTTATTTTTCTGCACATTTTTAATTAAGGGTAATTTGATATTTTCCCTTCTTTTACACCACTCCCACAACATAAAAAATTCCCTTATCTCCATTTCCATTCATTAACATAACATAAACACTCTCTTCTCTCTCAAATTCCCCAATCAAAAGTAAGGCTAGAGTTTCTAAGGGCTGGTCATCTAGGGCTTAAAGTGTGGTTTCTTCTCCAAATTCTTGGTGTTTTCAGGCATGTATCTCTCCCCTTAAAATTTTATTTTATCTTGTCATGCAATGGTTTGGTATTAATATGGTAGTAGTGTTTGGTTTTGGAATTTAGATTGAGGGTTTTGGATGATTATTGTTTAAATAGTATTTCTATGGTTTACATGCATTTGTTATGCATTATTGATGGATTTTGGAACTCATTGGGTGCATGGGTATGGTAAAAGGAATGGTGGTCGTGGATTCCCCACTAAACTTATAGATTTTGGTGTAGGAATTGGTAATAACCTTGACCTACCTTATGAAATTGGTTTTGAAACATGACTATACTCATAATGTAACCACTTTTGAAACTATTGCATTGCATAAAAGGTTAATGGAATATAAATAGTTTTGAAAGGCCTTGGTGGCCATGGATTGATTTTTAATTGGAACTTAGAGTTTTATGGCTAATTGGTTTGGTTTGTCATAATGGAATTGGCTTGCAAGCATAATTAGTTAATATGACGATACCATTTGGCAAATGCCTAATGGATGACTTCTTGGTTAAATGGACAGTTTATGTGTAAGGGGTTTAATTTGTCTTAAAGTGAGTTGTGTAGCTCGCCATGGAAGATGAATGTCCCTTGGTAGCCGTGTGTCTAGTTCACACTTTATACATATGCATTATATAATCGTTGGAGCCTCGATGGCTTTGGCCCTTCCTTGGATTTCTATAGTTCGTGCGATTAACACTCGCTAAGCCCCTTCAATAGTTGGTGCTGAACCTATATAGCCCATGGGTGTCCTTAGGATGGTTAGAGCTATAGTCCAGGATAATGGTTTAAATCTCATGTTAAACCTTGTTCCCTATCCCAACATCTTATACATATGTATGTATGCATGCATGTTAACATGTACATTGAATTTGGACTTGCTATTGACATGGCATTATTTTATCCCTACCCCGAGTTACATGATAGAACTCATACCACTCACCGTCATAGGACCTATATTGTTTTATAATGTAGGGTCCGAAGATACTTCTTTTACCCCTGTGCAATGTTAGGTGATCCAGTTCCTCAATTGGTTTGTAGTGAAGTGGTGAGCTTCCATCCTCTAGAAAGCTTAGTCATTCTATCGGTTTCTTTCCATATTTTAGAATTAAAGAGTTCACATTAACATTATCATTGTCATTGTCACTGTCAGGTCAGGGGTATGTCCCAACCTAGTTTGATATTCGGATTAGTTTAGATGCGTTTTTTTACATGTGTGGGTCGGATGGTGTTGTTGACTCTTAGAGCTAATTTTTGAGTTACATTAACTACTTTATCTTTATTCTCTGGATGCCTTCTATTTTGTTATTATTTGGATTTTGCTTAGTTGAACAGACTATAGGGGTGGTCTCCGATCCTTGGTAGACTTGAGATACCCATCACTACTAGGCCCGGGGTTAGGTCATAACAAGCTTGGTATCAAAGCATAGATTTAGGGTCGTTGGTTGTCTACAAAGTCGTGTTGGGTAAAGTCCTTTTTATGAGTGTGTAGCACGCCACACTTATAAGAGGGAGGCTACAAGACATTTAGGAATGTTTCTCTTTCTTGTGTTCTATTCGGGCTATAGAGTATAGGGTAATGGAATTTCTCTAACTCTTAGTTTGCTCACATTTCAGATCATGCATCCTCGAACATCTGATATTTGTATGAACTCTGCCGTGTCCTCTATCTTACCTGAGGATAATGTAGATGGAACTCAACCTGCTTATGAGGTGCAGACATGGTCTAGGGTCCCTGCTCATGATTGTGCTACCCCACGTAGAGTTCCACCGGTCCCTACTAGTCCTTTTCCAATTGGTGACTCTCATGCTCAGTCACCTCAAGGAGTGTCATGACCCGAGACTGCCCCCTAGTCGTAACATAGTGCTCAAAGTCACAATTAACCCAAGCTAAACCATGATCTAGCATAAGCTGCAAATGATGAGAGACGGTATCAAATTATGGTGAAAAAGTCATTTAAAGGTATCTGATGATCAAAACAATATTCAAAAGTAAATAAAGAATATCACAAAAACATATCTAGTAGTCTGACTGTCTGAAAGACTCTAAACCTGATTAGTTTTTGGGACAGGTCCCTAACTAACTCTGACTGATTGAAATATCATGAAGCAAAAATACTGGGATGAATAACTAATAAAATAACTAGTCCTCGACTGATAAGGACTCACCAATGATGCAGTTGAGTGGCACAAGAACAAACTAAGTGCGAGATGTAAACTGAACGTCTGAACTGATGTTATGAGACAACATAGTGCAAAAGCGAGTATGCGGTTAGTACTCTGAATGTACTAGTTTGTGAGGTGGGAAAATAGCTGATATATATATACACTCACACTGAGCATGAATGCATCAACATGAAAATTGAATGCAAGACCAAGTATAAGCATATATTAAAATAATATGAATAACCGAATAACTAATATGTTGAACACTTGATCAAGTAAACCTGAATTGAACGTAATCTGAATACTAAACTGGAAACTGTGGGAAGAGTGCTAGTACCTTGCCAATGGTACCAACACTGGCTGTCCTGGATCCACTAAACCAATGTCCCGAAGGACTAGGGTGTCAGTCCTCTACTGGCGGGTGACCCCTATTAGGTTGTCAGTCCTCAACTGTCCAGTGACCCTTCATAACCTACCTGGTAACTTAGTTATGGAACTTAGGAACTTCTACTAAAGGTCTTAGTCCTCGACTGGCAGGTGAGCCTTTATCCCTGCGTTCACTCAGTGCTAAGTCCCACTCCACACTGAACTGACATTGGTATTGCTAATTGTTTAACATGATCTGATACTGATAAATTCTCAACATAATAATGTTTTGAATTTAATAATACAAGTATGATCTGAATGACTTGTAACCGGAAAATTGTAATATGCATGAGTGCCTAGGTATCGGGTGTTCATAACCCACCATCACTGACTAATGCAAACTGGTCATGGTAGGCAATATTCTAATACCAATCATGATGTGGACATTTGCATTATCAAACATATGGAAATACAATTCTCATGAGGGAACATATTTTCATGGTTCATAATCAAAATAATTGAGAGAAAATTTATAAAATTCATGGTTAACTTGGAATCCCATAAAAAGAGAAAAAAAATTTTACACTTGTAAAATTAGGGAGTTCTTGGTACACATTTAGTGGTAGGGACCCATTGATGAAATCCGACATACCTAAGTGTAGAAGCATTGAAGAAATCCTTGAAATTAATCTTGGATAAACCCTAGTTTTTCTTTGAGGAAAAAAAGAATTACTTTCTTTTGCTAAGAGGAGTGATTTAGGAAGTTACGAGAGGTTAGGGTAATATTTACCCTTGATAACTGGTGTTTTTGAAGGGTAAATGATGTGGGTTTGGGTTAAGAAGGAGTGGAAATTATGAAAGAGCCCCTGTTTAAAATGTACAGGAATTTCTGGTTCCAGTCGTTATGACTCACCCCATGACTCATCACGCCTGGTTATTAGTTGTGGTCTGAATCATAACTTGCGGTACTAGGATCTTGGTTCCATTCTTTTATGACTATGAATACCCTCCAAATAACTCGTTATGATAGACTATGAGTCATTGGGTGGGGTCGTAGTCTGAGGTTTATCTTTTGGATCACTTACTATTTAGGTTATGGGTCGACACAATGACTTAAAATATTTGATTATGAATCATGTGCTGGACTCATTACAACTGGCATGGATTCATGGTCATACACTATTCTGACTACCAGTCCTTCCTAACCACTCGTAGTCACTGATTACGAGTCATTAAATAGAGTCGCAATCACTGGACATAATCTGAAGGTCCTTTCTGTCATGACTATGACTACTTGTAATGAATCGTAACGTCTAATTATGGGTCATCCCATGAGCTGTAGCCACTGGCAGCTGACTGATTCTTAAGGGAAAATTTATATAACTTTTTGCCACGATGTTGGATCAAGGCTAGACTTGCGATGTTGGAAAGATAACTTAGTGGCCTATCTTTTTAGGGGTCTAGAGCTTGAAATTTTATGGTATTAAAATAATTCCTCCTTGGTATCATTCGTCCCCGAATGAAACTATCTGAACTGGAATACTAGGAAAAATTGAGATCATGTATTGAACATTTATAAGCTGAATCATGACTAAATATCTGAATCTTAGACGTGTTGTATGGACTGAAATGAATTCATGAATGCATGCTATGACATGAACATAGCTGTATGGCTGAGATAGAAATGAAAGAATTAATTAATTATGGAAACTCTTACCTTAAACTGGAAGTAGGTTCGTAGAGAAAAGATTGGGGTACTTGGTGCACATATCAACTTCTGCTTCCCAAGTAGCTTCCTCAATTGACTCATTTCTCCACAGAACTTTCACTAAGGTTAACTTCTTTATTTCTCCACCTACGAATCTGACAATCAAGGATATTAACTGAAAATTCTTTGTAGGAGAGGCAATCTTCCACTCCCACACTTTCTAACGGAACTACTAAGCTAGATCAACAATGCATTTTTTTTGCAAAGAGATATGAAACACTGGATGCACTGATACTAACTCTGCAGGCAACTCTAACTCATAATCTAACTTTTCAAAATGACTCAAATTCCTATATAGGCCAACATAGCGGGGACTAAGCTTCTTTCTTTTTTACTAAACCTCTTCACCCCTTTCTTGGGTGAAATTTTCAAATAGACCAACTCATCAACATCAAACTCAAGCTTCCTTCTCCTCGCATCTGCATAGGATTTTTGTCGACTCTCAGTTGTCTTTAGCCTTTCTCGGATCGACTGAACTTTTACCATTGCCTCAAACACTGAATCTAGCCCTATTAAAGCAGCTTCGCCAACCTCAAACCAAATAATAGGAGACCTACACCTTCTACCATAGAGAGCCTCAAACGGAGCCATCTGAATAGTGGAGTGATAGCTGTTATTGTATGCAAACTCAATCAAAGGAAAGTAGTCATCCCAACTACCCTTGAAGTCAATAACACAAATCCTTAATATGTCTTCCAAGTTCTGAATGGTCCTCTCTAGCTAACTATCGGTTTGAGGGTGAAAATTCGTACTGAAGTGAACTTAGGTATCAAGACCCTTCTGAAAAGCCTTCCAAAAATAAGAGGTAAACTGGGCACCTCTTTTTAAAATGATGGTCAATGGGATATATAACTTTAGAAATTCCCTGATATAGAGTCTAGCATAATCTTTGGCTGAGTCCGAAGTATTAATTGATGAGAAATGAGCTGACTTGGTCATCCGATCCAAAATGACCAAAATACAATCATGATGACGATTAGTACGAGGTAACCCTATAACAAAGTTCATATTCACCACATCCCACTTCTAAGCGGGGATGGTGAATTCCTGAAGCACACCACTGGGTCCCTGATGCTCAACCTTAACCTACAGACAGTCAAAACACTTAGCCTCAAATTCCACAATATCCTTTTTCATACCATTCCACCAATAGACTTCCCGCAAATCAAGGTACATCTTAGTAGATCCAGGGTGAATAGAATATCGTGAACCATGCGCCTCTTATAATATTTCTTGCATCAAATAATTCACATTCAGAACACATAACCTACTCTGGAAATGAAGTCCAATATCTCCCTCTAGGAAAAAATCTCAACCTTTTGGTTCCGAACTACCTCTTTCAACTTAACCAAATAGGATGTCTATCTTGCTTTTCCTTCACGTCAACAACCAAGGAAGATTTTGGACCATTCTAAACCCAAAAACTACCTTCTGCTGAATCAACTAACCACACTTCGAATCTACAAAACTGATGAACCTCACAGACTAACTCTTTCTTATTATCTTCCCCGTGAGCAATACTCCTCATAGACAATCTACTAAGGGCATCGACCACAATATTTTCCTTACCCGAATGATACAAAACACTCACATCATAATTTTTCAATAGTTTTAACCACATCATCTGATGAAGTTTAGGTCTTTTTGAGTGAACACGTGCTGAAGGCTCTTGTGATCAGTAAACACATCAACATGGACCCCGTAAATACCATTCCTCCAAATCTTTGAGGTAAAAACAACTGTTTCCAACTTAAGATAACGAGTCAGATAGTTCTTCTCATGAGATTTGAGATGTATTGAGGCATAGGCTATAACCTTTACTCTTTCTATCAACACACAACCAAGACCAACTCTAGAAGCATCACAATAAACTACAAAACCATCAAAACCCTTTGGTAGAGTCAAAATGACACGACCCAAACCAGGGCTTAGTTGTGTCGGGTATCTCAAGTCCAACCAGGACCGGAGACCACCCCCAATACCCAAACCATTGACCTCCCTACACCCTATATTGGAGGAATTTCAAATATATCACAAGATAAGGTAATATTAAATTAAAGATAAGAAAATAAGTCTCAAATCAAACTGAAAGCCACAACCAATTAGCTATCCAATACCAATCCCAATTCCAATACCAATAACAATGCTAACACTAATACCGACACCGTTCATACCTATAGTAGTCCAATAAAGCCTCTTACCAGAATAAAAAAATATGTAGTCGGGATATACCCTAGACCATAGCCAAAGCCAAAACCAAATAAATAACAATGATATAAAGAAGTCCATAGCATGAAATGGAGTCTTCCAGAATAGGGAAGCTCACACCTTCAGTTTGACGTACAAACTGTCCCCGAATCAATAAGTCACCGAGTAGGAGGAGTAGAAGTATGGCATCACATGGGGATACAACACCAGGAGATGGTTAGCATAGTGAACGCTAACATGTAACTCAGGTATAAGGATTAAGTAAAGCCATTAATCCAAAACTAAATCAACCAATGTAAATAACCACATGTAAATACATGTACATATATACCGTACCGGGATAGGGAACAAGGTTAAGCATGCATTTAAAACCTTAACCTAGATTGTGTAGTTTTACCGTCCTGAATCTACCCAAGGGCTATATGGGTTCAGTGTTACCCCCTAAATTGGCCCTAGTGCATGTAGCCGCAATAACCGGAGATATAATAGAAGGCCAGGGATTTTCTTTTACCCTTCACGCTCTATGATATATATATATAGAAATATAGAATTGGGGGATTCCCATGTACCCCACAAGAATATAGTCACCAAGACCAACCCTTATGTCGGCAAACATGAGTTTCCAGTGTCCGTTCTTTCGGACTCACACCTTCACGGCTAGCTATCACAACCCCTATTATCGCCCAATTAAAAAATTTAGCGCATAACCAAACCATCAATTTCAGGAGTCAATTATTAAGGCATTATTAAGTGGTATCGTCATGCCAACTATATTTTGTAAGCAATTTAATTAGCCAACACTTAAGGGATTCTCACGTACCCTGCAGACTCCATTATTAAAATCACTTGGGGAATTCTTGTGTACCCCCTAAAGTTTTTGTAAATTATTCACTTAGAGGATTCCAGTGTACCCCACAAGGTTTTCAAAACCATCCCTATCCATTTAACCATTTATTCCATGCATTAGTTTCAAGAATAAGTCAAACCAAACACTTTCGGGATTGCATTGTACCCCTAATTCAAATTCCCACCTTTCTTATAGCTACAAACCAATTTTATAGTACAAGGTTAGGGGTCATAACCACTTCAAAAGTCACAAGTTTAGAAAAAGTTACCATTCTCAAGTTCAACCACCATTCCCATGCACCCACATGTTCCATAATTAAACCATGGGAAAACATTATTCAACGATAAGCATTAAGAACCCCTAACCTTTATTTCAAACTATAATGATACCATGAAACCCATACATTAAAACATGTGATTTAAGTAAAATAACAATGAGGGAGGAGTAACATGCCTGGAATACCAAGATATTTGGAAGATATTGCACCCTTAGAACCCTAGATGACCACTTTCTTTAAAACCCTAGCCTTAGCTTGAACAAAGAGTTTGAGAAAGAATATGGGAGTGTTTTATTGGGAATGATGTGTTAATAAAGTCCCAAGAAAGGTTTTAAGTAGTGGTATCAAAGGGACTTAAAGTGGAAAATATCCAAAATACCCTCAACTTAAAAGCTGTAAAAGCCGTCTTTGGTTACGAGTCGACCTATTGACTCGTCACCACATCAAATGACTGGTAGCCTTGAGTCGTACACTAGATAGTGAGTTGAACACCCATACATGATCCACCTTACAACTCAATGATCCCACTCGTAATTTAACCCAATGATTCATAGGGTCTAGTCGGCACCAATAAAGTACCCAAATAGGTTAGATCCTGGAAAACCTATGAATTCACCTCGCGAATCATACTTGTACTCACGGCTCCTAGTGAGCCACTCGTACTCTGAGCAAAGTCAAGCCACTAAGTTACTGATCTGGTTATGATTTGTCCTAACGAATCATCACTACCCTTAATTACTCGTATCACTAAGTCGTGACCAAGATAAAAAACCTAACCACCATTTACTGGACACCCTATGATTAGGGTCACCTAACCCATCAAGGCACCATACGACTCGTATGGTAAAGTAGTAATCAAAAGCTCAAGAAATTTCCAAGGGCCAAAAATCTAGGGTTTTTCAATTCTCCCCCACTTGGATCATTCATCCTTGAATGACAGGACTACGCAGTGACTAACATGATTAAACCCCAAACATCTCTACTCTTACCTTTCACCAAGTTAGAAAATAAATATACCAAGGAAATCAATCTTTCCTTTAAAAAAGATAAAAAACGAAGATGTTAAGAACAACACATACCTTAAGTATGATTTTTTAGAATAGGGAATAGGAATGGATACTTGGACTTTATGTCCTCTTTCGCTTCACAAGTAGCCTCTTCAACCTTATGGTTCCTCCATAGAACCCTTACCAAAGCTACGTCCTTCATCTGCAACTGATGAACTTGTCAATCCAAAATCTCAACAAGGGCTTTCTTATAAGACAAGGAATCTGAAATACCAATATCCTTGATATTCAAAATCAGTGATTGATCACCCACACACTTCCTCAACATAGATACATGGAACACCGGGTGAATAGAAATCAAACTAGGGGGCAACTCCAATTCATATGCAACATTACCAACCCTCTTCAAAACAAAATAAGGACCGACATACCAAGGACTAAGCTTCACCTTCTTCCTAAACCGTATTACCCCCTTTATGGGAGATACCTTCAACAACACCTTATCTTTAATCTTAACCTCTAACTTTTTATGCCTCACATCTGTATAGGACTTTCAATGACCTTAGGTGGCTTTAAGCCTATCCCAAATCACTTTCACCTTCTCCATAGCCTGGTGAACCAAATCTGGGCCAAACATATCTGCCTCACCAACCTCGAACCACCCAATAGGAGACCTAGACCTCCTAGCATACAAGGCTTAAAATATAGCCATCCTAATGCTACACTGGTAGCTATTATTATATGCAAACTTTATAGGAGGCAAATGTTCAACCCAATTACCACCATAGTGAATCACGCAGGCTCAAAGCATATCCTCTAATATTTGAATAGTCCTTTCTGCTTGCCCATCCGACTGCGGGTGGAAAGCCATACTAAGATTCACTTTAGTCCCTAAACCTTTTTGAAACAATTGCCAAAAGTGTGATGAGAACTAAGCACCATAGATGGACATGATAGAAATAGGTGCCCCATGCAACTTCATAATTTTCTCAATAAACAATTTGGTATAATTCTCCACTGAGAAGTTTGTCCTCACTGGCAAAAAGTGAGCAGACTTTATCATCCTATATGCGATATCCCAAATCGAATCAAACTAATTCTGATATCGAGGAAGATTGGTAAAGAAATCTATATTGATCACTTCCCACTTCCACACAGGCAACTCAATTTCTTGATATAATCCTCCAGGCCTTAGGTGCTTAACTTTCACTTGTGACACACCAGATACTTAGCCACAAAACTAGCCAAATCCCATTTCATATTGTTCCACCAATAAATCTCCTCAAGGTCATGATATATCTTCGTCAAACTAGGATGAACAACAAAATACGACTTATGCGCCTCAGCCAAGCTCCTTTCTCATAATCCATCTATGTCAAGGACATACAATCTCCCTTAGTACCATAAGGTACCATCACCACTAATCCCAAAGGTCTTCACTTTCTGCCCACCTACATCACCCTTGATTCTATCATGACAAAATCCAATACATGCTTCTCCTTTATTTCAGTACCAAGAGATAATTGTGCCACCTTCTGTATAAACATACCACCATCTTTAAAGTCCAAGAGATGAACTCCAAGGTTAGCCAGAGAGTGAATATCTTTCACCAATTCTCACTTTCCCTCATCCACATGAGCTAGACTCCTCATGGATAACCTGTTAAGAGCATCATCAACCACGTTAGCTTTACTCGGATGGTTGTGGAGATTTATGTCATAATCCTGGAGCTGCTCAAGCCATATCCTTTGCCTGATGTTAAGCTCTTTCTGGGTGAACACATACTATAGGCTCCTATGATCTAAAAAGATATTCATATGCACTCCATACAGATAGTAATGCTAGATTTTCAATACAAACACCAAAACCAACAACTCTAAGTCATGGGTTGGATAATTTTTCTCACATACCTTTAACAGTCTATAGGCATAATCTATAACCTTACCATGCTACATTAGGATGTAACAAAGCCCCTCACAGGATGCATCATAATAGACCACAAAACCATCAGTGCCTTCAGGCAAAGTCAAGACCGGAACCAAAGTCAGCTTATCCTTCAGCTTCTCAAAACTACCCTCACAAGCATTGGACCACAAGAACTTCACCTTCTTCTGAGTTAACTTAGTCAATGGGGTAGCTATAGAAGAGAAAATTTCCACAAACCTCCTATAGTAACCAGGTAAACCCAAGAAGCCTGAATATTAATTGGAGTTGTGGTTCTAGGCTATTTCTTAACCATTACAACTTTTTATGGATCAACCATGATCCCTTCACTAGATATAATGTGACCCAAAAAAGTGAAAGCGTTCAACCAAAATTCGTATTTCAAAAACTTGGCATATAACTGCTAATCTTTCAGTTTTTCAAATAATATGTAAAGGTGGTCGACATGATCCACCTCACTCTTCGAGTATACCATAATATCATCTATAAATACAATGATGAATAAATCCATAAACTAATGAAAGACCTTATTCATTAAGTCCAAGAATACCGTTGGGGAATTAGTTAACCCAAAAGATATAGCTAGGAACTCAAAATGCCCATATCGAGTATGAAAGGTAGTCTTAGAGATATTTGCCTCCCTAATCTTTAACTGATGATATTTGGATTTAAGATCAATTTTGGAGAACTTAGCACCCTAAAGCTGATCAAGAAAATCATCTATCCTTGAAAGAGGGTACTTATTATTTACCATTGCCTTATTCAACTGCCGGTAATCAATACACATCCGAAGGGACCCATCCTTTTTACGCACAAACAAGACCGGTGCACCCCTCGAAGACACACTAGGATGGATGAAACCCTTGTCTAAAAGATCTTTTAATTACCCCTTAAGCTTATTTAACTAAGCTGGAGCCATTCTATATGGGGGAATAGAGATAGGACGAGTGTCCAGAATAAGATCAATCCTAAAATCAATCTCACTATCGGGAGGGACACTAGGAATTTCATTGGGGAGGACCTCAAGAAATTCATTCACCACTAAGATGAATTATAAAAAAGGACCCTCCAAGTTAGAATCTTTAACCTAGACTAGATGATAGAGACACCCCTTGGAGATTAATCTTTAGGCTCTAAGGTACGATATGAAACTTTTCTTGGGTGCTAGTGAACCACTCTCCTATTTAATTACCGGCTCATTAGGGATTTAAAGATGACCTTATGGGTCAGACAGTCTAGAGAAGCATAGAATGAGTGCCACTAATCCATCCCCAAAATGATATCGAAATAAGCCATGTCTAATTCAATCAGATCCACCAAAGTCTCCTGATCACCCATAAATACCACACAACCCTAATAGACTCTTCTAGCAATCATAGAGTCATCTACCTAGATGGAAATAGAAAAGAGGTCCAAAATACACTCGGGAACAAAACCAAAATGCACAGCCACAAATAGGGTCACATAAGAAAGAGTGGATCCCAAATTAAGTAAATAGTACACATCATGAGAAAAGAGTTTCAATATACTAGTAAGAACATCAGGCGATGCCTCAGATTCCTGATAGTAGTGAGAGGATAGAGTCTATTTTGACTAGTACCGGATCCAGATAGGGAAATATTTGGTGCTAGAGCTAATAAAGAGGCAATCAAAACCTTATTTGACAATGAAGCAACCTTAGACACCAGATAATTTCTAAGCATATACCCTGGCTGACCGCAGTTGTAACACTTATCCCTTCACTCATCGCAGAAACCATAATGCAATCAACCATAAAATCTACATGGAGGATACAATGGAGTTGATTGGTAGCCACTAGAATGAGTTGGGCACTTTATGCCCTGTAATTATAGACACCTTAAAAATATCTATCACCATACAACTTTGGGTAGGAAACACTAACTGTCGAGTGAGACCCAGAATTGCCCCACTTTATCTTGGACCACTTCCCACCATCCTATTATTGACCTTCACCCTGCTTACAAAATCTAAACTTCTTATTCTACCTGTCCTCTATATCCAGTTGATCTTCTTCTCTTCCTCTACCTGCTACATGTACATAACCAACCTAGAGATGTCTATGTCCTTATTTATCAAGGTAGCCTTACTCTCAAAAATCAAGTCTCAGGATAAACCTAAAGCAAACTTTCTTATTCTAGCCCTCATGCTAGAAACAAACTCCAAAGCATACTGAGATAACTGGTGAAACTTTAAGGCATACTCTTTGACTGACATCTTGCCTTGCTTAAGGTTAATAAAGTCTTTGGCCTTGGACTCCCTCATTTCTTGAGGAAAAAAATGGTCCAGGAAAGCATTAAAAAATCATCCTACAGGGCTAACTCAGAATATCACCCCTTGGCTAGTCCCATGCATTTTACCATTAGTATGCCACATCTTTCAATTGATAGGCAGCGAACTCTATGCACTCTATATTAGTGATATGCATTACACGAAATATCTTTTCTTTCTCATTAAGAAAACTTTGAGCATTCTCATTGACCTTAGCTCTAGTAAAGTTTAGAGGGTTTAACCTCATAAATTGGCCAACCTTTGTGGCCTCAGAAAATAGAGTAACAGAAGCACCATGATCAGACTGAGAAGCTACCAATTGAGATAACATATGGATAGACTGACAAAACTCAACATTTATCACATCATCCTAAGGAGCTCGAGATGGGCTGGAGGGGACTAGTGGAACTCCAGAAGGGCAATCAAGAACTGGACACTTAGATTGGGACTGGACTCCATAAGGAGGACGTGTCCTATCAACATTGTCCTCGAGCAGAATAGAGGAGTTTCCCTGAGCTTCAGATTATTTGGGCGGCACGATTTGAAAAGAAAACTAACAGGAATTAGATAAGAGTTTAGGACCTTAGACTCTACCACCCAAAAATAGATCACAAGAAGAGAAACATTCCTAAATGCCTTATAGCCTCTCCTTTATAAGTGCGGTGCGCTATACATCCTTAAAAGAGACTCTCCTCGACAAGGCTTTGTGGACACCTAATTGACCATGAACCTAGGGCTCTGATACCAATCTGACATGACCAGTACTAGGGCCTAGTTATGTCGAGTATCTCAAGTCCAACCAGGACTGTAGACCACCCCCAATACCTAAAACATTGATCGTCCTATATCCCATGTAAGAGAAATTCTAAATATATAACAAGATAAAGTAATATTTGATTAAAAATATGATAATAAGTCTAAATTCAAAACCAAAAACCACAACCAATTAACCATCCAATACCAATCCCAATGCCAACACCAATACCAATAACAATGATAACACTAACATTGACACCACCTATGCCCATGGTAGTTCGACAAAGCCTTTAACCAGAATCAAAGAATGTTCAGTCGGGCCATGGCCCCGACATAGCCAAAACAAAAACTATAGAATTTTAAATTATATAGAAAATCCAAAGCATAGATTGGAGTCTTCCAAAATAGGGAATCTTACCACTTCTGTCTGACTCACAAGCTGTCCCAAAATTAATAAGTCACTAACCAGAAAAAGTGGAAGTATGGTCGGTTCCTGCATCACGTGGGGATATAACAAAGTGAGTCGAGTCTTTAACTTCTAGAAACTTATCTCACAAGAATCAAACCACCAAAATCTGACTTTCTTCTTAGTCAGTCTAGACATGGGAGAAGCTGTAACACCCTGAAAATAGGCCCCGAGATGTCACACGGTGCTTAGGGTCACAAGTTACCCTAAGCTAACCCTTCTACTGGCATAACGCATAAGCAACTAAATAAAATGCATAAATCTATACAAAATCAATGAAAGGTAACTCTTTTCTGAATATGATCAATACAAAACTGAATCCACATGATTGTAACTATGCTTTTACAAACAAAATTAAAATCAAATACATTAACTCTAATGACTGTCTATGAAGCCTCTACTAATACTGACTATAGATAGCTAGGAAGCTACTCTAACTATCACTAATCATTACGTATGAATAAGAAAGTAAATAATATAAATAAGTATAATTGAAGTCCCCGAAGTAGGAGGACTCATCATCTCACAGGCTGGAATCTGCAACTGTCTGAATTTGAATGTACATAGTGAAACTTGTACCTACATTATGAGACAATGCAGCACATAGATATATATGTGGATCAGTACTTTGAGGATGTACTGAGTATATGGAGGTGAATGCATAAGTAAAAATATATCTCATAATCATCACTTATAAAACAATGCATGCTAAATGTAAGTGACTCACATAAGCTGGAATATCTGAAATGCTGAAATAAGTAACAATAAGAAGCAAAACGTGCATTATAAATTTAGTGAGCCACAACATTTAGTTTTAAAAGCTATGCTTGTATTCTCCCTTTAAATCATATTGTCTAAGTATAGAAAGGGCTCACTAGTAAATCTGAAATCAAAAAGCTGAACTCTGTAACTATAATCTTTCTATAAACTTTAAAACTATAAGGGAAATATTTTAAAGCAACTTTCTATAAAACTCTTTTATTAGGGAAAATATTTTATTTGAAGATAAAATACTTTTAAGAACAACTTTCTATAAAGGAAAATACTTTATCTTAAAGCTTTAGGAATTTTAAAAACCTTAGCTTCCAAAACATATGCTTTTATCTTAAGGCTTTAAACTAATGGACTATTTTAAGAGTAGGGGACTTCTTTTGGGAGGTTCTTCTAAACGACATAAACCATGTGAGCTGACATGGAGTCCAACATCTTGCCCACGTTGGGGAGAGCTGTTCTACCTTTGCCATCAGAATAAAACTTTAATTTAAGTGATCACTAACTTAGCCCACTATGGGAAAATTCAAAAACCTATGGTAGCACATAGTTCTGGGACATGAGATCTTGGAATCATACCCAACTTGGTGCTAAATACTACTCCCATACATATTTCTCAGAACTTTTAGAAAATCCACCTTAAAATAGCATAAGAATTTATAATCAAGACAAATTATGCTTCTCTTCTTTAAATCTCAAATTATGTGAATAATGTGGATTCCTTGTCTTAGCTTATGATCAAAAGATCAATTTTTTTCTTGAAACTTGGTAAACAATCATCAAAGAGGCTTAAAATCATAATTTTCTTGAAATATAAATACTAAATCTTAGGGCTTAAAACCCATTCTTCAAACTTATGTTAAAACACGAAAAGGTTCATACTTGAAAATGTAATTATTGATAAATCAACTCAAAATCTGGAAATTTCAGCAATAAGCATGAAAATATAAATATACTCATGTAATATCGTAGCAAAACATCATACTCAATATGCTTCTTGAAAATACTTCAACAATATCAAAATAATGAAATTAAGAATCTCAATATCATGCTTAAACTCAATTGGAAAAATCTGAAAAATCACATTACATGCATAAATATATGAAAATAGTCATGTAATTCAACATTCAATCACATGAAATCTCATAATCTTCAAACAATAAAAATTGGATATAAACCCTAACTTAAATTTCATGAGAAATCACCTAAAATCATATAACTTTTGTAATTAAAATTGATTTTTGGTACAAGGATGAAAGATTTATCCTTGTTCAAACCCCACATACCTTAATTAACGATCTTAGATGAGAAAACTTGAATCTTGGTTTCCTATGATGCTTTTGAAAATGAGTTCTTGGAGTTCTTGTACTGGGAAACCTTTGAAGATGAGTTCTTGGAGTTCCTGTATTGGGAAACCTTAATCTTGAGTTACCTTGAAGAGTTAATGGAGGAATTTTGGGTTTCTTGGAGAGAAAGTATGAGCCTTAGGGTTTTGCTATTTGAGATGAAAAGATGAATTATAAGGTATCTTTGCTTATTTAGGGGTGAAATTTTATGTTATGGATGGATTTGGTTGAGGGGAATTGAATCAAGTGGCCCTAGGCCCTTTTGAAATTTAATTAGCATGTAAAAAAGCTTTGGATCCGCGTCAGTTTTTAATGTCGAGGCGAAGTCAACGCGATGCATCAAGATCGCGTTAGCTTACTGCCTCACTCAGAAAATTTCATAACTTTTTACTCGATTATCGGATTTATGTGAAATTGGTATTGTTGGAAAGCTAATTCAATTATCTTTAATTTTATGGGTCTTTATCTAAAAAATTTCACATATATAAAAAGTTATACACGTTTAAAGTAGACCCTTGTAGAATCAAACACCAAATGTTGGACGAATCAAATAATCTTGCTCAACTTTGTTCTGAGTCATTGCTATGAACATTTTTCACCTCTAAACCACTTCATAGACTTTGATAATGATCGTGAAACTTATATTCACATGGAAATCATTTTGATTAGAGCTTAGATGTATAGGAACGATGGTTAGAATTCTAGCACGAAAATACAGGGTATTACATTATCTTCACCTTGGAAACATTCGTCCTCGAATGTGGCTAAAAAAGCTAAAATACTGAGGGATCTGAGGCTATATGCTATCATGCACAACTGAAATAAACTAAATCATTAAATCTTGAACATAATGAGCTACTGAACTCATCTGGGAGTGCATGAATTCTTATTGAAATAGCTATATGGCTAAGATAGAAACGAGAGTATCAACTTATGAGTAACCATTACTTTATGCTGGATATGATCTTCAGAGAAAATTGAGAGGTTTTTAACATAAAAACTCAGGGTATTACAATATCCCCTCTTAGGATCGTTCATCCTCGAATGATATTGATTTTGTTTAAATACCAGGAAAAGACTGAAATGATACACCAGGATATTTAGAAACTGAATCATGAATTTAATATCTAAAATTAAAACTGATGCATGATGCGTGTGCTGAACTGAATTCATAATTTTCATGTATGCAAACCCATTACCTGTTAGAATGGACATACTCAGGAAACTTTAGGTAGTACGTCTAGGCTATGTCAAAAAATGGAAAACTATAGAAATTTATCAGTCTGACTGTTAAATTGGACTGCTGGCTACACAGACTGATTCATACGAAATACTCACATCCAAATAGAGTGTTTCTTCAAAACTCTTTTAGGAAGTTCTAACGATATTAAGGAGCAAAGAAGTTTGGGCATGATCTAAAAAAGACCTCCGACTAGGGAATCACAACATTGATACAACTTTATAGCTTGGAACATAGACATATACATTATAAGCTAGGTTAGAATTTCTAGGCCTTAGGCAATGCAACTTCTTACTTTCAAGCTTAGCAACTCTTCTCGAATACTTCCTCACTATACTATTCCCCTTAAATACCATACTCACTTGATTCAACTTCTAATTCTCACATGGGAATTGAAAAACCTATCTACTAAGGTCTAAACTAAACTAAGTCCTCTCACTATAGTTAAGCCTAACTCAAAATCACAGGGTTCTACATAATGCACCATAATTGAACTGGACTACCGACGCGATATGTGATGCATCGAGTTGGTCCTTACCAATGCGATACATGATGCACCATGGCTATATTGCATTGACTCACTATTTTTACCATCAAACCTCACTTGAAAAATTTGAAGCTTACACGAGATGTGCTATTAACAACCCCAATCATGAATTCACTTAAGAATTTAAATTCTAAGGTCGGAAAGTTGGAAACTAATGCACCCAACATTCATCCACTTATACACCAACATGGCATTCAATCCTATTGTTGTAACCACATATGAATGTCTAAACAAACACCCATAATAGCATACTCTTTGTATTCTCTAAACCTCTATCACAACAACTCCTACGCACTACCCCAAGAAAATACATACACAAATTTCAACTAACCACAACATGTATCAAATACTTGGCCTCAATATTACATCATACTTATGGCCTTAGCTAAAACAAGCATACAACGATCTTTCGTCAATAAGAAACACTTACTCTCTCCCATCTACATAATTTCTCACCACCACCATTATTTCATAAGAAGGAGTCACTAAAAGATTAGGACATGAGACCTAAAATATGAAGGGATACTATGTATAACTTGACACATTACAGAGGCTTGAGGAATAGGGCATCAAGAGCATGAAAATCCACTAAAAAGGTCAAAACTGAGAGCACCTATGTCATAATTTGAATTTTGATGATCACTAGGAGTGTAGCGTGAGTACCTAGTACTGAATATACTGTAAAGTATGAGTACATATCATGATAACTGAAATACAAAACTTTATACTGAGATGAGAATGGGTCGGGCATCATTCTTTCTAACTAAAATTCTATAATACTCTGGCATTACTACTAAAATCAAAAAGTTTGACTTGGGTACTCATTTTACCATCTCCCCCTTAGCTTTAAGCCATCACTGTAAGTCTGTAAACCACTAAATAAACTCTAATCGAAACTGTAATCACTTTACTCTAGAGCTCGGGGGTATAACAATACACGTAAATAATAGAACTTAACCCAAAAGACTACACTTGAAAGTGTAAAACCCGTTGCTAATACTTCCTTCTGAGATACAACTCTTATATTTATATAGCCCCAAAGGTCATCATATAACAACTTGCAGACTCACCCTCTTAGATTCTTAACACTTAACATGGATATCACCAAACCTTTAACAAACCATACTACTTCCATCATAGCCTACCAATATCATACCTCTTAACTTATATTTCTAAGCCATGAGAATCAAGGTTGTATCAAAAGGCTCAACATTATCAATCATACTCCTTAAACTTAGTTATAAAGAAAACTATATACTATATCACTAGCCTCCTTCCACTTAGAAACTTAGGGGTACTACTAACCACATACAAAACTTAGTAAACTTCGAGAATAATCCAAACCCGTATCACCTTGGGCACACCTCTACATCATACTAAATTACAAATACATGAACTTACACTACGGCATGCACTGTTCAAGCCTACTAGTTCACCTCCATATAAATAGCATCAATAACTGAACCATCATTATTCTCACTTTTATGATCATCCACTATTCAAACTCAATGTCTAGTGCTAAACATAATTTACAACCCAACCTCACATACTATTCTCACTTAGAAGCTATAAAATAAGACATCAAGAAATACTAGTCCACTAGAACTTCATAATAACAATAATCGATCATCATTGTATGTGCTATCTTATTTACAATACATTAACATATCTTTCTTCTACTGATCATTACTGTTCACCCATCTATACATCTAACTTCTCTTATAGCTCTATAAATTTTAACTAAACTCCCTTTTTATAACCTCAAGGAAGCGTAAATTAACAACACTCAACCAACAAGTACTTTCATCAATAACCTATACCTTTCTAACACAACAAATATCATTAATTACTATTTTCATACATTAAGAAAACAAAAATTCTCCTTACTAATAACTCCTTCTCTACCTTCCACTAAACAAACACACAAGGACATATCACTTCATTACTAAATTATATGCAAAAATTTAGCTATATAAATTCAATAAATCGCCCTTTCTACCTTTCTTGTCACTACACTTCTAAAACCATACTTTTAATTGTAAGAAAGTTCAATCTACTTATGAATCATAACATTCTAGGTTGCAATATCCCTCACTGCAAACTCTATTCAACAATCTAGGTTCAGATTATCTCCCTTATGAGCACTATCTGTATTGAAGGAATAATGAGGAATCTGAATGTATATCTTATTTTGTCTTAAATGAAGAACTCATATGGATGAGAACATAACTTTTAGCTTAAGAAACTTAACACACTAGGGAGATCTTCTCAAGCCCTTTGTATGACTTTTGAAACTTCTGCTAGAAAATCTGAGAGCATTATCTGGAGAGGAACTGGAACTTGCTAATTATGTTATCTCAAGAATAATACATAGATGAGGAATTTTGGGGTAACAAATGAATAGAAAGAAGATTCTGAGAGAAAAACTTTACTGCACTATCTAGAGTAGGAAAGAAAGAAAACTTTTCTTAAATTCCCTGTAGCCTCTTAAAGAAAAGTACAGACATCTCTGCACCGTTCCGCAAGACTTTACTAGACACGGCTTCATAGACACCCTAGGAAACTTGAACTCTGTGCTCTGATACCAAGTTTGTAACGCCCAAAAATGGGTCCCGAGATGTCACATGGGGCTTAGGGTCACAAGTGACCCCAAGCTAACCCTTCTACTGGCATAACTCATAAACAATAGAATAAAATGTATAAATCTGTACAAAATTAGTAAAAAGTAACTCTTTTTTGAATTTGATCAATACAAACCGAATCCTCATGATTACAACTCTGCTTTTACAAAGATAATTAAAATCAAATATATTAACTCTACTGACTGTCTATGAAGCCTCTACTAATACTGACTATGGAAGCTGGGAAGCTACTCTAACTACCGCTAATCAATACATATGAATAAGAAAGTAAAGAATATAAATAAGTATAGATGAAGTCCCTAAAGTAGGAGGACTCATCATCTCACAGGCTGGAATCAGCAACTATTTGAATTTGAATGTGCATACTGAAACTTGTACCTATATTATGAGACAAAGTAGCACATAGACATATATGTGGATCAGTACTTTGAGGATATACTAAGTATATGGGGGTTAATGCATAATTAAAAACATATCTAATAATCATCAGTTATAAAACAATACAAGCTAAATGTAAGTGACTCACATAAGCTGGAATATCTAAAATGCTGAAATAAGTAGCAATAAGAAGTAAAATGTGATTTATAAATTTTGTGAGACATAATATTTAGTTCCAAAAGCTATGCTTATATTCTCCCTTTAAATCATATTATATAAGTATAGAAAGGACTCACTCGTAAAACTAAAATATGAAAGCTAAACTCTATAACTATAATCTTTCTATAAACTTTAAAACTTTAAGGGAAATACTTTAAAGCAACTTTCTGTAAAACTCTTTTATTAGGGAAAATATTTTATTTGAAGATAAAATACTTTTAAGAACAACTTTCTATAAGGGAAAATACTTTATCTTAAGGGTTTAGGAATCTTAAAAACCTTAGCTTCAAGAACATGTGCTTTTATCTCAAGGCTTTAAACTAATGGACTATTTTAACAGTAGGGGACTTCTTTTGGGAGGTTCTTCTAAACGACATAAACCATGTGAGCTGACATGGAGTCCAACGTCTTGCCTATGTTGGGGAGAGATGTTCTACCCTTGCCATCGAAATAGAACCTTAACTTAAGTAATCATTATCTTAGTCCATTGTGGACAAATTCAAAAACATATGGTGGCACATAGTTTTGGGGCATGAGACCTTGGAATCATATCCAACTTGGTGCTAAATACTATTCCCATACTTATTGCTCAGAACTTTTAGGAAATCCACCTTAAAATAGCATAAAATTTTATAATCAAGACAAATTATGCTTCTCTTCTTTAAATCTCAAACTATGTGAATAATGTGGATTCCTTGTCTTAGCTTAGGATTAAAAGATCAATTTCTTTCTTGAAACTTGGTAAACAATCATCAAAGAGGATTAAAATCATAATCTTCTTGAAATATCAAGAGTAAATCTTAGGGTTAAAGCCCATGCTTCAAACTTATGTTAAAACACCAAAAGGTTCATATTTGATAATGTAATTATTGATAAATCAACTCAAAATCTGAAAATTTCAGCAATAAGCATGAAAATATAAACATACTCATGTAATATCATAGCCAAACATCATACTCAGTATGCTTCTTGAAAACACTTCAACAATATCAAAATAATAAAATCAAGAATCTCAATATCATGCTTAAACTCAATTGAAAAAATCTGAAAAATTGCATTATATGAATAAATATATGAAAGTAGTCATGTAATTCAACATTCAATCACTTGAAATCTCATAATCTTCAAACAATAAAAATTGGGTATAAACCCTAAATTCCATTTCATGAGAAATCACCTAAAATCATATAATTTTTTTAATTAAAATAGGTTTTGGGCACAAGGATGAATGATTTATCCTTGTTCAAACCCCACATACCTTAATTGACAATCTTAGATGAGAAGAATCTTGGATTCCTATGATGCTTTTGAAGATGAGTTCTTGGAGTTCTTGTATTGGGAAACCTTAATCTTGAGTTATCTTGGATAATTAATGGAGGAATTTTGGGTTTCTTGGAGAGAAAGTATGAGCCTTAGGGTTTTGCTATTTGAGATGAAAAGATGAATAATGAGGTATCTTTGCTTCTTTGGGGGTGAAATTATGTGTTTTGGACGGATTTGGGTGAGGGGAATTCACTAAAGTGGCCCTAGTACCTTTTGGAATTGAATTAGCATGTAAAATAGGTTTTGATGTGTGTCAGTTTTTCGCGCTGAGGCGAAGCCGATGCAATGTGTCAAGATCGTATCGGCTTACTGCCTCGCATGGAAAATGTCATAACTTTTTACTCGGTTATCGGATTTTTGTAAAATTGGTATAGTTGGAAAGATAATTCAATTATCTATAATTTAGTGGGTCTTTAGCTAAAAAATTCTATGTATAAATTTTTTATACATGTTTAAAGTAGAACTTTGTAGAATCAAACACCAAATGTTGGACAAATCAAATGATCTTGGCTCAACTTTGTTCTACATCATTTTTATGAACATTTTTCACCTCTAAACAACTTCATAGACTATGATAGTGATTGTGAAACTTATATTCACATGGAAATTATTTGGATTAGAGATTAGATGTGTAGGAATGACGGTTAGAATTCTACCACAAAAATATAGGGTATTACAGAAGCAATAGAAGAAAATCCCCCAATAAACCACTTGTAGAACCCACTAATCATAAAAAACTTCTAATATCTGATGGAGAGATGGGTGTAAGCTAGTTTATTATTGCTTTGATCTTTTAGGGATCAAGTCAGGTGCCATTACTGAAAATAATATGACTAAGGAAAGCTATTGATTTCAACCAAAATTCACACTTGTTGAACTTAGCGAATGACTGCTGATCCTTAAGGGTCTATAAAAAATCCTCAAATGGTCTGTATACTCACCTTCACTACGATAGTAGACAAGGATGTCATCTATGAAGACTATGAAAAACATGTTCAGGTACTACTTGAACACTTTATTCATCAAGTCCATAAAAGTTGTAGGAGCATTCGTTAGTCCAAAAGACATAACTATGAATTCAAAGTGACCATACTGAGTTCTAAAGGTTGTTTTCAAAATGTCACATTCTCTGACTCTGATATGATAATAGTCGGATATGAGGTCTATCTTAAAGAAATAATGTGCACCCTGAAGTTGGTCAAATAAGTCATTAATCCTAGGGAGAGGATACTTATTCTTGATTATGACTTTGTTCAGCTAATGGTAGTTGATACACATTCTGATGGTACTATCTTTGTTATACACTAAGAGACCTGGGGCACCCCTGGAGAAATACTAGGTTTGATGAAACCTTGATCTAAAATATCTTTTAACTATTCTTTCAATTCCTTAAGCTCAGCTAGAGACTCTGTAAAGTGGAATTAAAATAGGGTGGGTATCTGAAAGGAGATCTATTCTAAAGTCAATTTCCCATTTGGGAGGAAATCCAGGTAAATCTTTAGAAAATTTCTTCTAGAAGCTCATTAACTACTGGAACAGACTCAAGATTTGGAATTTTGGAACTTGAGTCCTTGACTCGAACAAGATGATAGATGCAACCCTTGGAAATCATCTTTCTTTCTTTAAGGTGGGAGAAGAATCGACCTATGGGCTCTAAGGTACTATCCTTCTATTTCATGAATAGCTCATTAGGAAACTGGAATTGAATTATTTTATTTATAAAATCCACTGAGGCATAAATAGCCACGCTAAGGATAACATCAAAATTGGTCATTTCTAACTCTATAAAATCGACTAAGATGACCTTTTAGGATTTTGTGGCTGGGAAATTTTTGTACACCCGTCTGGCTATAATGGAAATAACTATAGGAGTGGACACTGAGAAGGATTCTATAAGATTTTTAGGAATGACACTAAAATCTACTGCTATATAGGGAGTCACAAAGAAAAGTATGGCTCTAGGGTCTAATAATGCATATACATAAATGTGAAAGACTTGTAATATACCAGTAACTATATTAGAAGAACCTTTTTAATCCTATTGAGTTTAAAGGGCATAGAGTCAACCCCGATGCTATTCGCTGGTGGCACTAGCGGTGGCTCCCTACTGAGTTGGGCGCCCTGCTAGAAATAAAGAGAAAGTAGTCTGACCCTATTGACGAAGTTCTTTACCCTTTTGTGAAACCAATAGGAAATCCCTGATTCTGTGGCCTAGATTGCCACACCTAAAATATGTATCATTGATTTCCATGCACTTACCTTTCTGGTTCTTACCATAACTCATATATACTTGGTTACTGCCACCATTATTTACACTACCCTGGGACTTAGAGCCTGGTGCTCTATCACGAGTGTCTTGTCAAAACTTAGGCACTGGAGCACTGACAGAAGATGGGACTGGGGATGAATATTTTGGAAAAATTGAGAACGATTCCTACTATTTAATGGTGATAAAAGTTGAAAATACTAGTTCTGGCCCTCTTATTCTCCCTTTCCTTTTTCTTGAGATTTTCTTCCTCAATCTGTTGAGAATGAACCATAAACCTAGAGAGGTCTATCTCCTTAATAAACATAGCTATTCTATACTCTTTGACACATCCTCTGAAACACCAAATACAAACTTACTTATTCGGGCCTTGGAATCAACCACCATAGTCAGAGCATATCCTGCTAACTTAGTGAACTTGAGTGAATAATCCTTCACACTCATGTTACCCTACTTCAAATTAATAAAATCTTTCACCTTGGCCTCTGTCAGATCGAGTAGGAAGAACCTATTTAGAAAAATAGTAGCAAACTCCCCCACTCTATAGGCCCTACGTCGGCACCTCTATCCTCCTTCTACTACTTAACCTAGGTGTGATCCATACTTTTTAAATGGTAAGTAGCTAAGTAAGAACTTTCACTCAGATTAACTCCCATAATATCAGTAACCATCTGTACACAATCTAGGAACTCTTGTTGATCCTTCTCAGATTTGGATTCAAAAAACACTAGGGGAT
Source organism: Capsicum annuum (assembly GCF_002878395.1). Classification (NCBI taxonomy): domain Eukaryota; kingdom Viridiplantae; phylum Streptophyta; class Magnoliopsida; order Solanales; family Solanaceae; genus Capsicum; species Capsicum annuum. Next base: position 46,336,719 of record NC_061120.1, read on the forward strand.
TCATTTGAGTGAAGTCTTGGATCCTTATTGCTGATGTATTCACTGTGGGGTTGATGAGGGAAAAAACTTGTTGGTTATTTTGGGCAGGCATAGATTGGGATAGTGCTGTGAAGACACCCCTAAATTTATTGCGAGAGACCTCTTCATTCAGAGGGTTTTTTTCGAATAGGTGGTGCTGGCTGGTCCCCATTCCTCCTTCCATTAGTCCTTATAGGAGGCATCTTTTAGATAGGGTAGAGAATGAATTAGAAGGACTTTAACAGAGCTTATACTCCATCATATGACATGAACACTGAAAGAAGTGAGACTTTCATAAAATATTTTATATCCTCTTAGCCATAAGTATGGCGTACTTCACACCTATGAAAAAGATTCTACTTAACGTAACTTTAAAACACCTTATGACACTTTAAAACTTGGGCTCAGATATGAAGTTTTTCATAATTCGGGGTTACCCACTAATCGTAACATGATGCTCAAAGTCATGAGTGACCCCAAGATAACCCATGATCTAGCAAAAGCTATAAATGTTGAGAAAAGATAGCAAAATTATAATACCTCATATAATTCAACCATCGATTCATCTCTTAGTTGCATGATTAAGGGGTCTAAGGCTTGAAAATTTCACTAAGTGTTGAGGACTTAGTCATTTTCAAGACCCCTAAACTTTATGGATTTTTATTTTGGTCTTCCCCACCCTAAAATATTGGTTGTTGAGTTGGTTCATGTTTAGGGAGATTAAAGTACATCTCAGGAGAATTTTAGGACTTTTAATGAGGTTTTGGACTTATTTGGATGGTTGAAATAGAGAGCCAACATGATAAGGCCACAACTCATTGGTTTCTCCCATGGTGAGGAGGTCCGCAATGCATTGGTTTTTCCTATGGAGTAAGTGGCATGGCACATTGTTTTATCCCATGGAGAGAGAGGCATGACACGTGGCTTTATCTCTTACAGTTAAATAATTTAAGTGCCCAAGGAGCATTTGAGTCATTTTTCTTAACCCAATTAATCCTTAACATGATTTGGGACTTCTATATGGGCATTATTTTTCCCTTTCACTCCAAATTGCTTATAAGAAACCGTCCTTTTCTCTGAATAACAAAACCCAAGCTCTTTTTTAAGAAATTAAGAGTTCAAGCTTCTAAGCTCAAAAAACCCTCAAGAAATCCTCAAGAAATGAGTTATTAAGGTATGCGGGGTGTTCATCCATGGGTCCCTTTCACCCATAGATCCAAAAAACCTTTTCTTTGATTTAAAATATGAGGTTTTTCTTCATTATCAAGTTGCATATGTTCAAGATAAGTTTAATTGATGTTTTTCCTTAGTAGTTTGACTCAATTCATGTCCTAGTAAGATTCCATAGAAAGTTAGGTTATCTCATATTTTATGTTTTGATTTCACATGTTGTATTCAATTGAATTTCATGTAATAATAACGAATTGTAATTTTATCCATGAAATCATATTGTTTCCTCCTATTTTAAGACATCCCCATGTTCAAGTCCATGCTTTTCACTTAATTGGTGGGGTATTTATGTTTTTGGTCTTGAAACCATGATCTCATACTAATGTTTTAAGCTTCAATATTGTATTTTACGATCATTTAGTGTTGCGAGTTATGAACACCCAATACCTACATGTTTACTTACATTTAAGATCTTTTGAGTAATGATCTTAGTTAAATCATAAATATTACCATTTACTCAGTTGTTATGATCATGACTAGCAATGCTAGTTGTTACGTTCAGTTGAATTTAGTTTAACTCAGTACCAGTGTCAGTTTAGTTAGGAATAGGAATTAGAACCATGCTAACCTAGGGGCGGGGGCTCACCTTCTAGTAGGTAGCGTGACGCTTAGTAGCAATCCCTTAGTTACAGAACTATGTAGCTAGTATAGGATTGAGATGTCTATCTACCAGTTGAGGGTCAATGTATATATCATGAGGGAACCTACCAGTAGAGGGTGACTCCTTAGTCAATTGGGACACTAGTTTAGTCGATCCACATAACCAGTGTTAGTACCTGTGGCACAATACTAACACACTTCTAATTGGGGTTATAGGTTGGACCCCAATTAGCTCAGATTGGTGTAAGTCGGTTACATAATGCATCCTAAAGTTTCAATCAGTATTTCATATGCCTTATCTTAGGTTTGTTTGACCAAAGCATTCCGATTTTTAGTTATTTAGTTACACAAAATTTAGTCTTTCATATTATAGATTATCTTAGAAATATGTTTATGCTTGGTCTTGCATTCTTAGACATTACATGTGCATCCATTCATGCTTAGTTATCTCATCCATTTTAGCCAGTCCTTATCTCATATACCAGTACATTCAAAGTACTGACCACATACTTTTCTTTGTGCTATGTTGTCTTATAACATAAGTTTAGACGCTTAGTTTCTCAATTGTTCTTAGACAGCTTAGCATTACTCAACACTAGTAGTGGTAAGTTCTTATCCATTGGGGACATGATATGTTTATCTTAGTTATTTTAGTATTTCCTTATGTTTAGTCAGTCAAAGTTAGTTGGGGGTTCATCCCATCAACTCCTCCTGATGTATAGAGGATTTCAGAAAATTAGTTAGATGGTCAGTCATTTCTTTCAGTATTATTAGCTGCTTCAGACAAACAAATTTGGTTTTCAGTATTTTATCAAATATTTTGGACATATTGTTGACACATATTCTAGTATTAAGATTTATAGTACCTTATCAGTTTATCTTTGTCTCTTATGTTATATTACTATTTTACTCAATACTTACAATAGGTACCAACTCATGGGTTTGCTTATGGTTACTTGTGGTTGTAAACACCATTATCACAACTAGGGGGTAGCCTCAAGTTGTGAAAAAACTTAGTACCAGAGCTAAAGGTTTTAAAGTGTCTTAGGGAGTCTAAAAGTTGCATTTAGTGGTGTCTTGTGCATGGATGTGAAACACACCACACTTAAGGAAAAGAGGCTATGAAAAGTTTTAGGAAAGTTTCCCTTTTTTCAGTGTTCATGTCATACGAAAGAGCATGAGCTCAATGTTATTCCTCTTTCTAACTCATTATTCATTCTGTTTATAGATTATTTCTTACAGAAGAAATAGTAGAAGAAGCAATAGGGATTGACCCATACCACTACCTATTTAGGAAGATCCCCTGAATGAGCATGACTCTCACACTAAATTCAGGGTGGTTTTAATGATATTAGCCCATTCCATAGCTACTCAGAACAACCAACAAGCTATTTCTCCAATCAATCTAGTGGCAAGTACAACTGCAGTTAAGATTCAGGATTTTACTCAGATGATTCCCCCTCTATTTTTGGGATTTAAGTATGAGGAGGATCCATAAGAATTTTTGTACATAGTGCAAAAAATGATGATCTCATAGGCATCACTTTGAGTAAGAGTGTAGAGTTGGCTGCATATCAGTTGTAGGATATAGCTCATACTTGGTTTAAGCAGTGAAAGGAGGATCGAGGTGTTGGGCCTATAGAGTAGGAGGAGTTTTCCATAGCTTTCTTAGATAGATTTTATCCCCTAGATTTGAGGAAAGCTAAGGTTCAAGAGTTTATCAACTTGAAGTAGGGAAGTATGAGTGTTAAAGAGTACTCGCTTAAATTCACTCTGTTGGTGAGATATACTCCTACTATGGTGACAGATAATAGGTCTAGAATGAGTAAGTTTGTATCTAGTGTATCTAATAGGGCCACTAATGTTGATTAAGGAGATGGACCTATCTAGAATCATGGTTCATGCTTAGCAAATTGAGAAAGAGAGGGAGAAGGACAAGAAAAAGGAGAGAGAGATTAAGAGGGATAGAACAGGTAGTTTTAACTTTTATCAGCCAAAGTTAGAAGGCGATAGCCATTCTCAGTTCCTTCAGAAATTTTTAGCCCCATCTCCATCTTCAGCTAGTGCACCAGTGCCTAAGTTTAGGCAAAATAGTCAAGATAGAGCGCTAAGCTCTAAGTCCTAGGGCAGTATGAATAGTGGTTGTACTAATCCATTTTGCCAGAAATATGGTAGGAATCATCAGGGTGAGTGTAGGGCTGGTAGTGATGTGTGTTTTCGATATGTGAAGCCAAGCCAAAGAGTCAGGGATTGCCAAGGGGCTGGTCAGCAAGGTCAGTCCAATCGTCCTTAAGCTCCAAAAGATCGAAACAGTGAGAAACTGGCCTAGACCCATCTCTCCATTAGATATTTAGAGTTTTTTTGGTTTGTATGGCTATTACAGATAGTTTTTTAAAGGGTTTTCTTTTAATGCATCCCCTATTTCTTGATTGACTTGAAAAAAGGTCAAATTTTAGTGGTTAGATTCCTGGGAGAAGAGTTTTCAAGAGTTGAAAGCTCAACTCACTTTTGTCCCAGTCTTGACATTGACAAATAGTTTAGATGGATTTGTAGTTTACTATGATGCTTCTAGAGTTGGTCTTGGTTATGATTTGATACAGCAAGGCAAGGTCATAGGCTACACCTCTAGATAGCTTAAATCCCATGAAAAGAATTATCCTTCCCATGATCTTGAGTTGGTAACTATTATTTTTGCCTTGAAAATTTGGAGGCATTATCTTTATGAGGTTCATGTTGATGTGATCAAGGATCATAGGAGCTTACAATACATGTTCACGCAGAAAGATTTTAATCTTCATCAGAGAAGGTGGCTTAATTTGTTAAAAGATTATGATATGGGTGTGTTGTATCATCCGAGCAAGGTCAATGTAGTGGCAGATGCCCTTAGTAGGTTGTCCATGGGTAATGTTGTTCATGTTGAGAGAGATAAGTAAAAATTAGTCAGTAAAGTTCATCAGCTTGCTAGATTAGGTGTTCGATTGGTTGGTTTAGCTGAAGGTAGTATATGGATTCAGAATGGTTTGAAATCTTCATTGGTTGCCAAAGTGAAAGAAAAATAAGATAGGAATCCTAGTTTGGTTCAGTTGAAGGAGGCATTTAGAGATCAAAAAGTAGAGGTTTGCTCCCAAGGGAAAGATAGTGTGCTTTGTTGTTAGGGAAGGTTATGTGTTCCATGTGTTGATGGTTTGAGACAGTGAATACTTGTAGAAACATATGGTGCATGATACTCTATCCACCCAGAAGCCATTAAGATGTGTTGTGATTTTTGGGGAAGGCTGAAGACAACTCAAAGCTATCAAAAATCTTATGCAAATGTTAGGAGAAGGAACTTGAGTTTAATGATAGTGATATGGTCTATTTGAATATTTATCCTATAAATAGAGTGAAGAGGCTTGGCAAAAAGGGGAAACTTAGGTCACACTATGTTGGCCCTTATAGAATCATGCACCATTTTGGGAAGGTAACTTATGACCTTAAGTTACCTACATACATGGCATCAGTACATTTGATGTTCTATGTTTCCTTGCTAAAGAAATGTATTGGTGATTCAGCTGTTATTGTTCCTTTAGAAAGTATGGATGTTTAGGATAGCCTTTCCTACGGAGAATTCCCAGTTGAGATCCTTGATCGTCAAATTCATAGGCTAAGGAATAAAGTGGTTCCCTTAGTTAAAGTTCTATGGAGGAATCAGTTCGTTGAGGGAGCTACTTGGGAAGGAGAAGAAGATATACAAACCAAGTACCCTTTTCTTTCCTTTGCAAACTCAGATTTAGCTTGAGGTAATGATTTCCCTTTACTCTTTTACGTTCTCAGTTACAACTATGTAACCATTCTCATGTCATTGCATGCATTCATGAAATCAGTTCAGTTCATGTATCATGCTTCATAATCAGTTATGTAATCCTGTTCCAAGTCATACATGTTCAGTATATGACCTCGGTTGCCTTAGTATTTTTAGTCTAACTATTCTCATTCGAGGATGAATATTCCCAAGGGGGAGATATTCTAATACCCCATAATATTCTAAGTTCGATTTAGCTCTTCGTTGCATGCTTAAGGGGTCCAAGGCTTGAAAATTTCACTAACTGTTAAGGACATAGTCATTTTCAAGACCCCTAAACTTTACATATTTTTATTTTGGTAATCTAGACCCCGAAATATTAATTTTCGAGTTAGTTCATGTTTAGGGAGGTTAAAAGTATGTCTTGAGAGAGTTGTAGGACTTTCGAATAAGGTTTGGGACTTGTTTGGATGGCTGAAATAAAGAGCCAATGCAATAAAGCTGTGACATGTTGGTCTCTCCCATGGTGAAGAGGTCCACAATACATTGCTTTCTCCATCGGAGTAAGTATTACGGCGTGTTGCTTTCTCCTACGGAGACAGAGGTATGATGCGTGACTTTATCTCGCACAGTTATATAATTTAAGTTCCCGAGGAGCATTTGAGTCATTTGTTTCAACCCAATTCATCCTTAACACGACTTGGGACTTCCAAAAGGGCATTATTTGCCCCTTTCACTCCAAATTACTCTCAAGAAACCCTCCTCTTCTCCCAAGAACAAAACCCAAAATCTTTCTCAAGAAATCAAGGTTCAAGATTCTAAGTTCAAGAAACCCTCAAAAAATCCTCAAGAAACTAGCTATTAAGGTATGTGGGGTGTTCATCCATCAGTCCCTTTCATCCATGGCGCCCAAAAACCTCTTCTTTGATTTAAAATATGAGTTTTTTCTTTATAATCAAGTTGCATATGTTCAAGATGAGTTTAATTCATGTTTTTCCTTAGAAGTTTTTACTTAATTCATGTCCTAATATGATTCCACAGAAAGTTAGGTTATCTCATGTTTCAAGTTTCGATTTCCTATGTCGTATTCAATTAAATTTTATGTCATAATATCAAATTGTAAATTTAGCCATGAAATCATGTTGTTTTCTCATATTTTAAGACATCTCCATGTTCAAGTCCATGCTTTTTACTTAATTAGTAGGATGTTTATGTTTTGGATCTTGAAACCATGATCCCATGCTAATTTTTTAAGCTTTAATATTATATTTTACAATCATTTAGTACTGGCGGGTTATGAACACCCAATACCTACATGTTTACTTACATTTCAGATAATGATTTTAGTTAAATCATAAATATTACCATTTACTCAGTTGTTATGATCATGATGAGCAATGTCAGTTGTTATGTTTAGTTGAATTTAGTTTAGCTTAGTACCAATGTCAGTTATGTTTGAAGTAGGACTTAGCACTGAGCAAACCTGGGGTGGGGGCTCACCTGCCAGTAGAGGGTATGACCCTTAGTAGCAATTACTGAGTTATAAAACTATGTAGCTTGTGTAGGTTTAAGATGTATATTTGACAGTTGAAGGTTGACGTATATCTCATGCTGGAACCTGCCAGTAGAGGGTGACTTTTTAGTCATTTAGGACACCAGTTAGTAGATCCACACAGCCAGTCTTAGTACCCGTGGCACGGTACTGACACCCTTCAAACTAGGGTTACAGGATAGACCTCGATTAGCTCAAATTGAGGCATGTCATTTACATAATACCTCCCATAGTTTCAATTAGTATTCAGCATGCCTTAGCTCAGGTATGTTTGACCAAAGCATACAGATTTTCACTTATTCAGTTACACAGAATTTAGTCTTTCAGATTACAGATTATGTCAGAAATATGTTTATACCTTGTCTTGCATTCTTAGACATTACATGTTCATCCATTCATGCTTAGTTATCTCACGTATTTTAGCCAGTCCTCATCTCATATACCGGTATATTCAAAGTACTGACTGCATACTTTCGTTTGCACTATGTTGTCTTATAACATAGGTTTGGACGCTTAGTTTTCTGACCATTTTAGACATATCAATGTTACTCAGCAATAGTAGTGGTGAGTCCTCATCTATCGGGGACATTATATGTTTATCTCAATTATTTTAATGTTTCCTTATGTTCAGTCAGTTGGAGTTAGTTAGGGGTTTTCCCCATCAACTCCTCCTGATGTTTAGAGGCTTTAAGAGAATCAGTTAGACAGTCATTCATTTCTTTAGTATTATTAGTTGCTTCAGACAGATAAATTAAGTTTTTAGTATTTTATCAGATATTTCAAACATGTTGTTGACACATATTTTAGTATTCAGATTTACTGTACCTTATTAGTTTATCTTTATCTTATGTGTTATATTACTATTTTACTCAGTACTTATAGAAGGTACCAGCTCATGGATTAGCTTGTGGTCGTTTGTGGCCGTAACCACCGTTGTCGCAACTAGGGGGTAGCCTCAAGTTGTGACAAAAATATTGTGCAAAAGTTATTTAAAAGAATCTGATGATCAAAACAATATTCAAAATTAACTGAAGTACATCACAGAAAAATATGTCTAAATGTCTGACTGTTTGAAATCCTCTAAACCTGCTAAGTTGTTGGGACAGGTCCCCAACTAACTATGACTGACTGAAATAACATGAAATAAAAACACTAGGATAAATAAATAATAAAATAACTAGTCTAAAATGATGAGAACTCATTAATGATGCAACTGAGTGGCACATAAATGAGCTAAGTGTGAGATGGGAATTAAGCCTCCAAACCTATGTTATAAGACAACATAGCACAAAAGAGAGTATACAGTCAGTACTTTAAATGTACTAGTATGTGAGATGGGAAACTAGCTAAGATACATATATATACTAAGCATGAATGCATGAACATGAAAATCAAATGAAAGACCAAGTATAACATGTATGAAAATAATATCAATAATTGAATAACTGATATATTGAACACTTGGTCAAGCAAACATGAATTGAACATAATCTGAATATTGAATTGGAAACTATGGGAGCTAACATGTATCTGACATGCCATAATCTAAGATAATCGAGGTCTAACCTATAGTTGTAAGGGTTCTAGTACCTTTTAAGAGTACCAATACTGGCTGAGGTGGATCCACTAAACTGATATCCTAAAGGATAAGGGTGTCAGTCCTTTACTGGTGGGTGACCCCTATTAGGGTGTCAATTCTCAACTAGTGGGTGACCCTTCATAACCTATGCTGGCAATCTAGTTTTGGAACTAAGGGGCTTCTACTAAAGGTCTCAGTCCTTAACTGGCGGGTGAACCTTCATCCCTACATTCACTCAATGTAATGTCCAACTCCCAACTGAACTGACACTGGTACTGATAAATATTTAACATAATTTTATGCCTACAAATTCTTAACCTGATAATGTTCTAAATTAATACAAGCATGATCTGAATAACTTGTAGCCAAAAAACTATGATATGCATGAGTGCCTAGATATCAGGTGTTCATAACCCACCAACACTAACTAATGCAAACTGGTCATGTTAGGGAAAGTCATGAATAATATTCGTGGGGGTACTGATTGTATGGTTGGGTATGACTTAGTTTAAGTAAGTCATATGCTGGACAATGTTGGGTCAAAGGGGAAGGCCTAGGGTACGAGTGGTGGGTGCCACTCGTATGGAGGGGTATGACTGGTATGAGGAGTCATACAATCTGACGAGAATTTTAAGCAGTTTAAGTTGGGGATTCAAGACATTTTCCCACTCAACCTCTTAAGGACCCATAACTTATATCACTATTGGTACATTATTTACCCTATTATACGAATCTTAAACACTTAGAAACTCTCTCTAATTCTCTCTAAGGCACTTGGGTAAAGAAAGGCCTGGGTTTTATCTGGAGGATTAATTTAGGGCTTGTACGGGTGATTTCTCTCCACCATCTTTGTAATCTAAGGCATGTACTCCTCCATCATTGTTAGTTCCAACTAATGGCATCTTTTATACAATGTTTTCATGGTATGATCACTATAAGGTTTTGGTGTTTTCAAACATATGTTGGGGTTCTGGTTTTAAATGTTTGGTTATGGTTTTCCCATGTTTTAATTATGAAATTACATGCTTTAATAGTGGTTTGGACAATTTATTACATGGGAATGGTTAATTGGTAATTGGATTTTGTTTTGGAAACACTATGCCCCCAACATATTTGATAAAATGCCTATGAGAATGTTTTTACTATATTATTAGACTTTTTATGGAACTATTGCATGGTATGGTTTGGTAATGAAACCCTAAATGGTACAAATGGTTTAAAGTGTTTGAAATCGTTAAATAGTAAGGTTTCTTGGTCATCGTTATGGTTAATTAAACTTTCTTGTGGGGTAGAAGGGAATCCCCTAAGTAAACATGCTAATGAATAACTTGTGGGGTATATAGGACTCCCCCAATAAAACTTAATAATGGAACACTTGTGGGGTACATGGGATTCCCCCAATTTAACTTGATAATGTAATCTATGGGTACTTAGGAATCTTTTTACATAAGAAGGTTGGCTAAGGGCATTGCCTGTAAGCTATAGTTGGTATGACAATACCACTACTCATACCCGTTAATAATAATGGTATAATGGTATAATGGTTTAGTTGGATGGTAATTGTTTTACTTGGGTAATAATGGCGGGGTGTGATAGCTAACCGTGAAGGTGTGAGTCTAATGGATAGACACTGGAAACTCATGTTCGTCGACATCATGGTTGGTCATAGCTACCATATATGATACTATGAGGTACATCGGAATTCTCTGAGTAAATTGTTCATATATATCATGTAGAGCGAAGGGTATTCGAGATTCCCTACTTTTATGGTATCTCTATTTTATACGGATACATATACCGGGGCCTATTCAGGGGGTTACACTAGCCTATATAGCCTGTGGGTGGTTCTAGGATAGTTAAGCTACATATATCCAGGTTAATGGTTTTAACATAAGTTAAACCCAAATCCTTTTCCCAGTATGGTTATGTATGTATATATATATATATATATATATATATATATATATATATATAAGGTTTGTATGCATATGGATGGTTTACCTGGTTTTACTAGATGACACTATTTTATCCTTATCCTGAGTTCTTGCTAGCTTTCACCTGCCTACCTATCTTTAGGCAGATGTATCTCCATGCAATGTAGGAACCAGAATGATGGGCGGCTGTATCTCCATGCAATGTAGGAACTAGCTATTCTGCTACTCTTATTTAGTGATCAGATTCGAGATTAGCTATTATTTTAAAGTGGTGAACTTTCATTTTATGGAAGGCTCTATTTCATATCATGGATGTCCTTACATACTTTGGTTATTTTATGGATATTGGTTTTGTCTATGATTGGGGGCATGTCCAAACCAAATATTTTTTTATTTTGGTTAGGGGCTATGTGTGACTGCTATAGGTTAGAATGCGCGGTGTTGTTATTGGTGTCAGCCTTAGTATTGGCATTGGTACAGGGGCTGATACCATTGGATTGGATTTATGATTGTTCCATCATTTTATGTTATGTTATGGATAGGAACTTGGTTTTTATATTTTTTGGTTTTGGATGGTTCAACTTGCTTGGGTTGGTCCTGATTATAGACCTATCCTAGAGTTTGGTATTGTAATAAATGCTATCTTATTATACGTTTGGAATTTTTCCAACTCAGGATATGCGTATTTGGAGGTTGGGTTGGGTAATGGGGGTGGTCCCCATTCATGGTTGGATTTGGGATGCCCATTATGACAAGGCCTTAGTTTGGATTATGTTAAGTTAGTATCAGAGCTTTAGGTTCCCTTGTTAATCGGTTATTCAGTTAGAGGGTGATTCACTAGCTCCTAAGGGGAGGTTTATTTCATATCTTTGAGCTCAAAGGTTAATCTATAAAGGGTGTCTCTATTATTTAGTCTGGGAAAATGATTCTAACTCGGAAGGTCATTCCTTGCATTCTGTTTTAGTGGTAAATGAGTTTCTTGAGGTCTTTTCAGATGATTTTTCTGGTGTTCCTCCAGATAGAGAGATTGAGTTTGGGATTGTTTTGGTTTCGGTCACTTGTCCAATATCTATAGAATGGCTTTGACTGAGTTGAGGGAACTCAAGAAGCAACTTAAGAATCTTTTGGATAAGGGTTTAATTTATCCTAGTGTGTCCCCTCATGGTGCATTGGTGTTATTTATATGAAATAAGGATGGTTCCCTTCGGATATGCATTGTCTATCGATAGTTGAATAAGGTGATGGTGAAGAATAAGTATCCTCTTTCAAGGATAGATGACTTGTTTGATCAGTTGCAAGGTGCCAAATTCTTTTCTAAGATAGATCTTCGGTCTGGGTATCATTAGCTTAAGGTTAGGGAGGTGGATACCCCTAATAAATCTTTTCATACTTAGTATGGCACTTTGAATTCTTAGCTATGTCATTCGGTTTGACTAATGCCCCAATGACATTTATGGATTTGATAAATAGGGTTTTCAGGCAGTTTTGGATCTTTTTAGCACTGTGTTCATTGATGATATTCTGGTTTATTCTAAGAGTAAGGTGGATCATGCCACTCACCTCCATGTAGTGTTGCAGACCTTGAAAAGGCAATAGTTATATGCCAAATTCTCCAAGTGTAAGTTTTGGTTGAACATAGTAACTTTTCTTGGTCATATTATTTGTAGTGATGGGATCATAATGGATCAACAAATGGTGGTGTGGTTAAAAGTTGGCCTAGACCCACGACTCCAATCGACAATCGGAGCTTCTTGAGTTTGGCTGGGTATTATAGGCGGTTTGTTGAAAGTTTCTCGATGATAGCTATTCCATTGACTAAGTTGACTCAGAAGAAAGTAAAGTTTTCTTGGTTTGATGCTTGTAAGGGAAGGTTCAAGAAGTTGAAGGATAAGATAACTTCGACTCTGATTTTGATATTGCCTGAAGGTAATAAGGAGTTTGTGGTTTATTAAGATGTATCCCGAGTGGGACTTGATTATGTTTTGATGCAACATGGGAAGGTGATTGCCTATGCTTTTAGGTAGTTGAAGGTTCATGAGAGGAATTATCCTACTCATAATTTAGAGCTTTTAACCGTGGTTCTTGCTTTGAAAATCTAGACGTATTATTTGTATGGAGTGCATGTGGATATCTTTTCTGATCATAAGAGTCTACAGTATGTGTTCACTCAGAAAGAGCTAAATCTTAGGCAGAGAAGATAGTTGGAGCTTCTCAAGGACTATGATATGAGTCTTAACTATCACCCAGGTAAAGCTAACATAGCTTCTGGTGCTCTTAGTAGGTTGTCCATGGCCATTTTAGAAGTGGGAATTACTGAAGGATATTCACCGCTTGGCTAATCTTAGAGTTCATCTCTTAGACTCTAATAATAGTGGTGTGATGGTACAGGAAGTGGTTCAGTCATCTCTTGGTACAAAGATCAAGGAAAAACAAATGCTAGATCCCATCTTGATGAAAATCAAGAGTAATGTTGGTGGGAAAAATATAATGATATTTAAGATCAGCGGTGATGGTACCTTGAGGTACCAAGGGAGGTTATGTTTTCCTGATATCGATGGTTTGCAACAAAGGATTTTGGCTGAGGTGCATGAATCACACTATGTTGTTCATCTTGATTCGACAAAAATGTATCATGATCTTAAGGAAATTTTTGATGGAATGGTATGATGAGGGCCGTAGCTAATTTTGTATCCAAGTGTATGGTGTGACAACAAGTCAAAGTTGAGCACATGAGGCCTGAGGGCTTGTATCAGGAAATTTATTTCATGGATTGAAAATGGGAGGTAATTAATATGGATTTTGTTATCAGTCTTCCTTAATGTTTGAACTAATTTGATTCGGTTTGGGTCATCGTGGATAGGATGACAAAGTCCTCTTATCTCTTACCAATGAGGACTAATTTTTCAGCTGAGGACTATGCGCAGTTGTATCTTTGGGAGATTGTAAAGATGCATGGTGTACCTATTTTGATTATCTTTGATTTTGGTACATAGTTTTCTTCTCATTTTTGATGGTATTCTAAGAGAGGGTTAGGGTATGGGCAAGTAGAGAAGACTATTCAAACATTTGAGGACATGCTTTGTGCGTGTGTGATTGATTATGGTGGAAATTGGGTTAAGCATCTACCTTTGGTAGAGTGTGCTTACAACAATAGCTATGAATCTAGCGTTGGGATATCCCCTTTTGAGGCATTATATGGTAGGAGGTATAGATCACCTATTGGGTAGTTTGAGCTTGGTGAGGTGGATATATTTGATTCAAATTTGGTTTATCAAGCTATGTAGAAGGTAAAGGTGATTCGAGATAGGCTTAAGGCTACCTAAGGTCGCCAAAAGTCCTATGCAGTTGTAATGTATAGGGACTTGGAGTTTGAGGTTGGGGATAAAGTGTTCCTAAGGGTATCTCCCTTGAAGGGAGAGATGCGATTTGGTAAAAAAAGGAACCTCAGTCCCCGGTGTGTTGGTCCTTATGCAATTTTATGGAGGGTTGGTAACGTGGCATATGAATTAGAGTTGCCTTATAGTTTGAGCTACATTCATCCGATATTTCATGTCTTTATGTTGAGAAAGTTTCTTGGTGATCCTTCTTCGGTGGGTCCTTTAGAAGGATTGTGTATCTCAGATTCTCTATCTTATGAAGTGGTCCAACTTAAGATATTTGATTGGCAGGTTTGTTAGTTATAGACCAAATATGTACCCTTGATAAAGGTTCTATGGCAGAACCATAAGGTGGAAGAGGCTACATGGGAGGTGAAAGCGGACATGAAGTTCAAATATCCGCATTTGTTTTCTTCTTTAGATATTTGTGCAAAAGGTATGCGTTCTTGACCACATCTTTGTTTTCTAACTTGGTTAAAGTTTGGATTAATGTTTGACAATACAAATGAATCGTTCTTGTGTTTGACCTACCTTGTCCGTCATTTGGGGATGAATGATCCTAGTGGGGGAGACTGAAACACCCTAGGCTTGAACCCTTAGAAAATTTCTTGGATTTTTGGATTTTAGACATCATATGACTTATGGGTACCAGTTGTATGATGGGGTATGGTTGGTATGCTCTTGGTCGTATGCTAACTAGTATTGGTTAGTAGGTTGGATTGGTTTCTGGAATAGGTATGACTTGGTGGGTACGAGTCATCTGGTTGGTGATGGGTCATATAGTTTGGGTTTATCTTTTACTTAATCTATGACTTAGAAACTTAACTTGGATCTAAGTATGAGTGCCTCACCATGAGCCATCAGATAGGGTACGAGTCATACCATTGACTCGTATGGTAGACAGTGTTCAAACTTTTTTTGATTCTATTCTTCTAGGGATATGATTTGGAGGTACTGATTGCATGGTTGGGTATGACTTGGTTTGGTAAGTCGTATGCTAGACAATGTTGGGTCCAAGGGGGAGGCCTAGGGTACGAGTGGTGGGTACCACTCGTATGGAAGGGTACGACTGGCATGAGAGATTCATACCATCTGACTGGAATTTTAAGTAGTTTAAGTTGGGGTAATATGGACATTTCTCCACTCAACCTCTTAAGTACCCACGACTTATATCACTATTGGGACATCATTTACCCTATTATTCTAATCTTAAACACTTAGAAACTCTCTCTTATTCTCTCTAAGGCTCTTGGGTAAAGAAAGGCTAGTATTTCATCTAGAGGATCAATTTGGGGCTTGTACGGGTGATTTATCTTCATCATCTTCGGAATCTAAGGTATGTACTCCTCCCTCACTGTTAATTCCAACTAAAGGAATCTTTTATACAACTTTTTAATGGTATGATTATTGTATGGTTTTGGTGTTTTCAAATATATGTTGGGGATTTGGTATTAAATATTTAGTTATGGTTTTCCCATGTTTTAATTATGAAATTACATGCTTTAATGGTGGTTTGAACAATTGGTTGCATGGGAATGGTTAATTTGGAAATTGGATTTTAATTTGGAAACATTATGCCCCCAACATGTTTGATGAAATGCCTATGAGAATGTTTTTACTAAATTATTGGACTTTTAATGGAACTATTGCATGGCATGGTTTGGTAATGGAACCCTAAAAGGTACAAATGGTGTAAAGGGTTTGGAATGGTTAAATGGTAAGGTTTGTGGTCATGGTTATGGTTAATTAAACTTTTTTGTGGGGAACAAGGGAATCCCCCAAGAAAATATGCTAATGAACAACTTATGGGGTACATGGGACTCCCCCAATCAAACTTTATAATGGAATACTTGTGGGGTACACGGGATTCCCCAAAGTTAATTTGATAATGTAATCTATGGGTACGTGGGAATCCCTTTACATAAGAAGGTTGGCTAAGGACATTGCTTGAAAGCTATAGTCGTTATGACGATACCACTACTCGTAGACTTAGTTAATAATAATGGTATAATGGTTTGGTTGGATGGTAATGGTTTTAATTAGGCAATAATAGCGGTGTGTGATTGTTAACCGTAAAGAAGCAAGTTCAATACATAGACATTGGAAACTCATGTTTGCCGATATGAGGATTTTTCATATTGACCATATATGATACTATGAGCTACATAGGAATCCTCTAAGTACACTGTACATATGTATCTTGGAGAGCCAAAGGTACTCAGGAGTCCCTTACTCTTATGGTATTTTTGATTCATGTGGCTACATGCATTGAGGCCCATTCAAGGGGTTACACTGGACCCATATAGCCCATGGGTAGTTATAGGATGGTTAATCTACACATACCCATGTTAATAGTTTTAGAGGCATGCTAAACTCGACTCCCTTTCCCAGCATGGTTATATATATATGTATATATGTATGGTTTGTATGTATATGGATGGTTTAATTAGTTTTACTGGATGATATTATTTTATTCTTATCTTGAGTTTAGTTTAGAGTTCACCTGTTAACTTGTCTTCGGGCGGCTGTATCCCCACGCGATGTAGAAACTATCCATTCTACTCCTTCTGCTAAGTGATTGGTTTCGAGATTAGCTATCAGATTGAAGTGGTGAACTTTCTTTTTCTAGAAGGTTCTTTTTCATATCATGGATGTCTTTACATACTTTGGTTATTTTATGGATATTGGTTTTGGCTATGGTTGGGGACATATCCCAATTAGATATTATTTACTTTCGGTTAGAGGCTTTGTGTGATAAATATGGGTTGGAATGAGTGGTATTAGTATTGGTGTCAGCCTTAGTATTGGCATTAGTATTGGGGTTGATACCGTTGGACTGGATTTATGGTTATTCTATCTTTTTATGTTATGGTATGGATAGGAACTTGTTTTTTATATTGGTTTGGTTATGGTTAGTGGTTGGTATAGTTGTACTTACTTGGGTTGGTCCCAGTTATAGACCTATCCCAGAATCTGGTACTGTAATAAATGCTATCTTATTATGCATTCGAAATTTATTTGATTCAGGGTAGCATATTGGAGGTTGGGTTGGGTAACAAGGGTGGTCAGCGGTCCTGGTTAGACTTGGGATACCCGTTACGACTAGGCCCTAGTTCGGGTCATGTCAATTCTTGATCATACACTATTGTGACTACGAGTCCTTCTTAACGAATCATAGTCACTAATTACTAGTCGTGAAATAGGGTTACAGTCACTGGACATAATCTGAAGGTCCTTTCTATTATAACTATGACTACTCATAACAACTCATAACATCTAATTACGGGTCATCACGTGAGCTGTAGCCACTGGCAACTAATTGATACTTAAGGGAAAATTTACATAACTTTTTGTGCGATGTCCGATCAAGGTGAGGTTATGACATTGGAAATCTAACTTAGTGGCCTATCTTTTAAGGGGTCTAGAGCTTGAAGTTTTAGGGTATTATGTTGAGACATCTATACGCGGAGTTTCATCATTCTATTCATCTATTGACTTATTTGGTGACCTTCTAGTCTCGCCAGTCAGGTCAGGGTGGTTCTGTTACTCTTTCTTCTGAGGTTACCTGAGTTGGTCAGTTTATGAAGTTGAATCTCCCAACCTTTACTGGCTCTAATATTATAGAGTATCCTCAAGGAATTATTTATAAGATGGAGAAAATCTTTAGGGTGATGCATATTTCTGATTCTGAGATTGTAGAGTTTGGTGCATATCAGTTTAAGGATGTGAAATATCAGTGGTATGAAGTGTGGTTATAGTTGAGAGATGATGATGCTGATCTAGCTATGTGGGATGAGTTCTTTGGTGGCTTATTGATCATTTCTTTCCTCTGGAGTTGAGGAACGCGAATGCAGAGGAGTTTATAAATCTAAAGCAAGGAGGGATAAGTGTGAAGGAGTATGCTTTGAAATTCTATAGTTGTCTCTCTTTGCTCCGGAGTTAGTGTCTAGTATGATGGACAAAATAAGGAAGTTTTCTTTGGGTTTGTCTCTTGACTTGGTATTAGAGCGTAATGCTAAGATACTAAACAATGATATAGATATCTCCAGACTTATGATTAATATGCAGCAGGTAGAGGAGGAAAAGAAGAAACAAGCACAAATGGGAGAGAGGCAAAAAAAATTCAGGTATTCAAAAAAGGGTGAAGGTTAGCAAGCTAGTGGGAGGGATGATAGACAGTGCAACAAGAAGCAGACTTGGGAAAACTTTGGTTCCTATTCATCAGCTAGTGCTCTATATCCTAAGCCATCTGTTGATTCTCGATTTCAGACGAGTAGTGGTCCTAAGGCCCAGGGTGCCCAACATTAGGATAGTGTATCTAAGTCATCCCCGCCATATCCTCCTTGTATATTTTGCGGTCTACTTCACTGGGGTTATTATGATTAGGGGAGAAATTGGTGCTTTAACTGTTGTCAGATTGGTCATATGCAGCACGACTGCCCTGCGTCTAAGGTAGCCACAAGGGCTAGTTTCAACTTTTTTGGCTTGTATATAAAGGGTGCTACTTATGGTACCGACATTATCCAGAATCATCTTTATACTCTTTCCACCCATCAAGAATCTGAGGCATCACCTGACATTGCCACTGGTATGATAGAACTCTTCTCTTGTGAAGTGTAGTGTTTTCTTGATTCGGGGTCTACCATTTTCTATGCGACCCCATATATGGCTATGCATTTTAGTATTGGTCCTAAAAGTATTTTTGATGCTTTCTCTATTTCTATTGTGGTAGGTGATTCTATTATGGATTGAGAGATCTATAGGGGTTGTGTGATGTCTATCCTTCATAGGGAGACCTTGGTGGATTTAGTAGAGCTTGATAGGTGGATTTTGATGTTATTTTGGGGATGGATTAGTTTCACTCGTTTTATGCTTCTCTGGATTATAGGACCCAAAGGGTAGGTCAACTTTTATTTCCCTAAGATATTAGAGTGGGAGAAAAGTTTCTTAGTGCCTAAAGAGAGGTTTATTTCTTATCTTAGGGCTTGGAAGTTGATTTCCAAGTAGTGTTTATATCATCTTGTTTGGTTAAAGATTATAGTTCTTAGGGTCCTACCTTGAAATCCATCCCTGTGGTTTATGAGTTTCCTGAACTATTTCCCGAGGATCTTCCTGATATTCCTCCCGATAGGGAAGTAAAAATTGGGATTGATCTTCTACGATACCCATCGTATCTATATTCTTTCACATAGAATGGATCCAATTGAGTTAAAGGAGCAGTTAAAAGATCTTCTTGATTAGGGTTTCATCCATCCCAGTGTTTTTTTGTTGAGTGCTCCTATTCTTTTCATGCGTAAGAAAGAAGGATCTCTTCAGATTTGCATAGACTAACGACAGTTGAATAAGTTTATGGTGAAGATTAAGTATCCTTTTTCTAGGATTGAATATTTTTTCAATCAACTTCAGGGTGCTAGATACTAATCTAAGATTGATCTTCGCTCGGGTTATCATCAGTTGAAGCTTAGGGAGACTGATATTCCCAAGACTGCTTTCCAAATCCAATATGGTCACTATGAGTTTTTGATTATGTCATTGGGATTGACTAGTGCTCCAGCTACTTTTATGGATCTTATAAATTAGTTTTCGAGCTGTTTTTGGACTTGTTTGTTATTATCTTCATTGATGATATTTTGGTGTATTCTAAGAGTGAGGAGGATCATGCTAATCACCTCCGAATTATGTTGTAGACTCTTAAGGATTAGAAGCTATATGCTAAAATCTCTAAGTGTGAGTTTTGTTTAAATAATGTGATATTTCTTGGTCATATTGATTCTAGCAAGGGGATCAAGGTGGATCCACATAAAGTTGAGGCGGTTAAGAGGTGGCCTAGACCTAGACTCCAGCCAATATTCAGAGTTTCATGAGCTTGGCTGGGTATTATAAGAGGTTTGTGGAGAACTTCTCTTCTATTGCTGCTCCGTTGATTAAGTTGACTCAAAAAAAGGTTAAGTTCTTGTAGTCCGATGCTTATGAGGGTATTTTTGAGAAGTTGAATGATAATTTGACTTCTGCTCTAGTTCTAACCTTGCTCGATAGTATTGCTGGATTTGTAGTTATTGTGATGCGTCTTATGTGGACTAGTTTGTGTTTTGATGTAACATGGTATGGTTGTGGCCTATGCTTCTAGGCAACTTAAGATTCATGAAAGGAATTATTTGACTCATAATTTGAAGTTGGCGGTTGAGGTTTTTTCTTTGATTATTTCGCTCCATTATTTGTATGAGGTGCATGTAGACATTTATTTTGATCATAATAGCCCACAATGTGTATTTACTCAGAAAGAGTTTAATCTTCAGTAGAGGCGGTGGCTTGAGTTAGTAAAGGACTATGATATGAGTCTTTACTACCATTTAGATAAAGCTAATATGGTTGCTGATGCTCTTAGCAGGTTGTCCATGGAAAGCTTATCTCATGTGGATGAGGAGAAAATAGGATTAGTGAAGGACTTTCACCGACTGGCTAATATTGGAAGTTCATCTTTTGGACTCTAGGAATGGAGGAGTGATTGTTCAAGAAGTGGTTAAATCATCTATCAGTGTTGATGTGAAAAAGAAGCAAGCTTTGGATCCCATTCTTATACATATTAATGATGATGTCGGACAATAAAAGGTTATGGCCTTTGAGATTGGTGGTGATGGTATCTTGAGGTACCAAGGCAGGTTGTTTGTTCTTGATGTTGATGGGCTGTGAGAGAGGGTCTTGACTAAGGATCATGAGTCAAGGTATATGATTCACCCAGGATTGACAAAAAATGATCATGATTTGAAGGAGATCTATTGGTACAACAATATAAAGAGGGATGTGGCTAACTTCGTTGCTAAGTTATGGTTGGTCAGCAAGGGAATGTAGAGAACTTGAGGCCTGGTGGAATGTCATAAGAGATTAAGTTACCCTTTTGGAAGTGGGAGATGATCAATATGGATTTTGTCATGGTCTTCCGTGGTCTCGCAACCAGTATAACTCAATTTGGGTCTCGTGGATAGGATGACTAATTCTGCTAATTTCTTTCCTATGAGGACTACCTACTTTGGAGACGATTATGTTAAGTTATTCATAGAAGAGATGTTAATATTGCATGAAGAGCCTGTGTCCATTATTTAAGACCGAGGTACACAATTCTCTTCTTACTTTTCACATTTATTTCAGAGAATTTTGGGGACTAAGGTGAACCCTAGCACTGCTTTCAACCCTCAAACAGATGGACAAGTAGAACAAACTATTTAGACTTTGGAATATATGCTAAGGGCTTGTGTGATTGACTTTACGGGAAGTTGGTTTGATTATTTACCTCTCATTGAATTTACGTATATTAATAGTTATCATTATAGCATTAGAATGGCTTCTTTTGAGGCTCTTTATAGTAGGAGGTGTAGGTATCCTATTGGGTTTTTTGAGGTTGGTGAGATTAGATTGTTTGGTCCTGACTTAGTTCATCAGGCCACAGAGAAGGTCAAGGTGATTAGGGAAAGACTTAGGATTGCTCAAAGTTACCAAAATTCTTATGCGGATGTAAGGTAAAGAGAGTTGTAGTTTGATGTAGGTGACTGGGTATTCTTTCAATTATCTCCTATGAAAGAAGTGATGTGGTTTAGGAAAAAGGGGAAGCTCAATCCCTACTATGTTGGTCCATTCCAGATTGTAGGAAGAGTAGGGAATGTTGCCTATGAATTGGAGTTGCCTGAGAGCTTTGGTTCTATTCATCTAATTTTTTATGTTTCAATGGTAAAAAAAATGCGTGGGTGATCCTTCTTTGATTGTCCCTTTGGAACGTGTTGGTATTTTTGATTACCTGGCCTATGAGGAATTCCCAGTTGAGATTTTGGATAGGCAAGTCCGTCGGTTGAGGACTAAGAATGTGGCTTCTATAAAGGTTCTTTGGAGGAATCAAAAGGTGGAAATAGCTACCAGGGAATCTGAAGAGGACATGAAGTCCAAATATCCATTCTTGTTCACTATGTTGAATGAAAGTGTTTGAGGTGTGGGTTCTCTTTTTGTTCTTATTATTTTCTTGATGTTTGTTTATGGTTTCGTGGCTGCATTTTGTTTTGTATTCATGCTAATGGGTGCCCTAATTCCTCATTCGAGGACAAATGATCCTGGGGGGTTGGGTAATGTAATACCCCAGGTTTTGAACTCTTAATTTTTCCAGTGATTGTGCTTACTGATTAGGTTACGACTAAGACCCTATGAGTCATGAAGACTTCTTACGAGTCGTATTGCTCGAATCGTGGTCTAACCAGTAAGAGGGCCCATTGTTTCTGTCTTGAGTATGACTAAGGCCTTACAGGTTATAAGCTCTAGTCACGAGTTGTAGGGTGTGACTCATGACTAAACCAGTAAGGTGTCCTTAAGTTAAATCCCAGACTACAAGTCGCGGTGAAGACTCATGACTAGTGACCACGAGTCGTTACCCGACCTATAGTGACTGGGAAGTTATTTTCCTGCACGTTTTTCACTAAGGGTAATTTGGTCTTTTCTTTTATTTTACACCACTCCAACGCCATACATTCCCGTAGCTCTATTTTCACTCATTTAACATAACATAAACACTCTCTTCTCTGTTAAATTCCCTAATCAAGAGCAAGGCTAGGATTTCTAAGGATTGGTCATCTAGGGCTCAAAATATGGTTTCTTCTCTAAATTCTTGGTGTTTTCAGGCATGTATCTCTCCCCTTAAATTGTATTTTATCTTGGCATGCAATGGTTTGGTATTCATATGGTTTAATTGTTTGGTTTTGGAATTTGGGTTGAGGGTTTTGGATGGCTATTATTTAAATGGTAATTCTATGGTTTACATGCATTTGTTATGCTTTATTGATGGATTTTGGAACTCATTGGGTGCGTGGGTATGGTAAATGGAATGGGGTTCATGGATTACCCCCTAAACTTATGGATTATAGTATTGAAATTGGTAATAACCTCAACCCACCTTATGAAATTGGTTTTGAAACATGGTTAAACCTATAATATATCAACTTTTGAAAATATTGCATTGCATAAAAGGTTAACGGAATATAAATGGTTTTGAAAGTCCTTGGTGGATATGGATTGATTTTAAATTGGAACTTTGGAGTTTTATGGCTAATTGGGTTGGTTTAGCATAATAGAATTGACTTGTAAGCATAATTAATTGGTATGATGATACCATTCGGTAAATACCTAAATAGATGACTCTTTGGTTAAATAGATAGGTTATGTGTAAATGTTTTAATTGAGGCTTAAAAGGGATTGTGTAGCTTGTCGTGAAAGGTGGAGGTCCCCGAGGGACCAATAATAGAAACGACATTTGCTTGTGTGGGGGTCTTGGTGGCCGTGTGCTTATTTCACACTTTAAATGTATATATTTTGGAATGGTTGGAGCCTCAATGCTTTGGCCCTTCCTTAGATTTCTTCGATTTATACGTCTAACATGCGCTGGAGCCCCTTTAGTAGGGGAACTGAACCCATATAGCCCGTGGGTGCACTTAGAATGGTTAGAGATACACAGTCTAGGATAATGGTTTTAAATATTTTGATAAACCTTATTCCCTATCCCAATATCTTATATATTGATGTGAGGTGGATTTATGCATTTTAGCATTGCTATTCTATCCTTTTTAGCCTTGTTTTGAGGATGATTCATGTTCTTAATCTGGTGATAATGATATAAATGTGCATATAAGTGTCCATGAATGGGTTTATAATGTTCAATAGTGTTTCCACACAAGTTTTGATTCAAATTGATCATTTAGAAGTCAACCGAGAAAAGTAGTGCGACTATCTTAAGCTAGGTGTTTGTCTAGTCTATTGTATTGGGTTCTAACGTGTTTAATGAATTCCTAAGGTTGTTATAGTGTATTTATATGTGAAACAAATTGTTGTTAATGTTTAAGGGTCAATTGGATCAACACAAGAGTCAAAACAATTAGTTAGAAATCAAAGTGAATGAAGCCTATGCTTAGCTTGTGTTTCTAGTTCTCCATCTTAGATGTTGTGTTGTTTTGATCTCTAAATTGTTGTGTTTAATACTATATGATGCTTTGTGAATGGATTATGATGATATATGTAGGATTTAAAAGGTTCAAATCAAGTGGAAACAACTCAAAAAGGCTTGGAATGGATCACAGAAGCATAAAACATAGCTTGACGCAAATTTGGAAACCTGAAATATATTAGGAGAGTGATGGTGCATGAGAAGGGACCTGGGTGCGTGCGACACATCAATAGACTCAGAAGGGACCCAAAATAGTGTGTACATACAACATGTCTGCGTCGCATGCTCTATTCCTATGGTTACAGCGTACGACACATGGTCTATTTCACCCCTGGAGCTTACCCTATTGCTATAAATACAACTTTGTAAACCCTTTTAACTATTTTTGGATGTCTTGGATGAGTTGTGGGGATGCTCAA
Organism: Capsicum annuum; assembly: GCF_002878395.1. Classification (NCBI taxonomy): domain Eukaryota; kingdom Viridiplantae; phylum Streptophyta; class Magnoliopsida; order Solanales; family Solanaceae; genus Capsicum; species Capsicum annuum. The sequence goes on from NC_061120.1 coordinate 46,361,182, forward strand.
CACTTCTTTTAGGGTTTATACCTCTGTATTTTTGTTTTCTTTATGATTTGTATCATCAATCAAAGGGATTGGATGATAAATAATTTCATTAAAGGCTAAAGCTCCCTATCTGGGGTTAAGGCCAAGATCATGACTACTTTTATTTTGAATTAAGTTTGTTAATTTGCTTATCATCATTGGTTATTTGTTTATTCTTGTTTTAACTATTTTAAGGATTAGCTACCCTTAGAATACATCAATTGTCAACCTTGTGAACTTGGGAGAGGGAATAGGGCAATAGAACATGGGAATAAGAAAGGCAGGGTTTGTGTTTCTTTAAGAAATAAGGAATTCAAATTAGTATCTAGGATAGGGATGTACTTAGATACCTTACTTGATTCATATGTAGGATGATATTTGTAAAGAACTTAAGTGAATTATTACATCCCCACTCAACGATGTAGTTGTAAGGTTCAACTTAGGTAAAGGATTAGAGGTTGGGAAACCATGATCAAGCAATTAACCCTACGAATCAACAATCAAGATAAGCGATTTACCGAAAGAAGTTTAATAACATAGTATGATTGTTCGTAAGACTTAACCCTGGTCTTCTATCCTTTGATTGTCCAAAGTCATTACTTTTCCACATTAGTTTAGTTTTTTTTAGTTTACAATTCTAAAACTATATTGTTTACTTTTTCTCAATTATTGAACTAGAATTGGATAGTTGGCAAACGGAAGTCCCTGAGAGATCGATACTTGGGCTTTCTTAAAGCCACTTTACTACTTGATAAGACCACGTACACTTGCCTGTGTGATCGAGCGCTGTCATATATATATATATGTATATATGTATGTATGTGAACATGTACATTGAGTTTAGACTTGATATTGAAATGGCATTATTTTATCCCTATGCTGAGTTCCATGCTAGCGCTCACCCCGCTAAGCATCTTAGGATGCTACATTGTTTTATAATATAGGGCCAAAGATACTTTTTTAACCCATGTGAAGTATTAGGTGATCCATTTTGTTGTTTGGTTTGCGGTTAATTGGTGAGCCTTTATCCTCCTAAAAGCTTAGTCATTTCATATTTTAAAATTAAAGAGTTCACATTAACATTATCATTGTCATTGTCAGTATCAGGGTTGGGGGCATGTCCTGACCTAGTTTGATATTCAAATTGGTTTAAAGGCTTTTGTGGACATGTGTGGGTCGGATGGTGTTTTTGACTCTTAGAGCTTATTGTAGAGTTATATTAACTATTTTATCTTTATTCTATGGATGTCTTTCACTTTGTTTTTATTTGGATTTTGCTTGGTTGAACAGGCTATGGGGGTGGTCTTAGGTCTTTGGTGGACTTGAGATACCCGTCACAACTAGGCCTAGGATTGGGTACATTGTCAGTCTACTTGAGATTATGTGTTGTATTACTAATTTATTGATGCTTTATGGTGATGTTATTGCTGTATTTTTATAGATATTACCCCCACTATGTCTTTCCCCTTTTTACTCTCTTCTGGTAGATCCCTAATACTCTCTACCTTATTTTGTAAAATCATAGACGAGTTGGTGGTTTTGATGCTATTACTAGTTTGTAACTTCTTGCTAGGTGGTGATTTTAACAGTTCACTCTTCTCAAACCTAAACATTCTTTGTGTGGGGTTCCACTTAGAAAAAACAAACTTACCTTTAGAGAATCTCCTTCGAACTAGGGTGGTATTCTTTTTTATATCAGGTATCTCTTTTTCTTCTTCTTGGGGTCTGTTTCCTCAATTTTAGATGTAAATTTCTGCATTCACTTGCATAATGGCCTTGGATCTTACAAGTATTATGATAGTTAAGAAATATGTCATATTGTATTTTGATTCTTTGAATTCTTGCTTACTTTATATCATTGTTCACCACCTCTAGTTCTACATATTCCAGTAATATTACCATAAATCTACTGACACTTGACCCTCACACAACTTGGTCTAGTTTTATTGATGATAGCCATATATAGATGGATAGGCTTACCAATTGTAGATGCCAAAGAGAAAATAGATTCCTTCACAAATAAGGTTGGTAATAAGTCCAAAAAGGAAATCAAAGCTATGGCCTGACTCGTTTCTTCATTCTTCTTGATTTTTGCATCATAGATGATGGGCCTCATGTGATAAGCTACACCGTATCTTTATGTGATTTAATAAACATTCTTGGACATTATATTCACAAAGTCCTCCATCCAGTTAAATGTAATCCCTGAAAACTCCTTAATCTTTGAACTTACTGTCCTCACTATGATTACCCTATGAGTTGTAGGGTGTCTTGATAGGTCGTACGACCCAAATATAGGGTGTATAATGAGTTTTTACTGTGTTACTTTTATGTGGACGACTTAAGGTCATGAGTCATCAAAAATCATTATGAGTCGTAGTGTCCCAAATCTTAAGGAGACCAGTGACTATCCTAAGTTCTTGTTCTAACTATGACTATGATGTTATGAGTCATAATGTCTGAGTATGTCGTATGGTACAACTCGTATCCAGACCAGTGTGGGTGCCCAAGGGAACTTTCCAGACTACGACGAGACTAAATGAGTTGTGGAGTGACCCTACGATTTGTAAGATCACCCGTAACCACTAGGTGTCATTTTTATGCTTTTAAATTGATGGCACTTTGGACATTTACCTCTTTACCCACTTATACCCCACATACATAAAATGCCTTGTGACTATTACTTCCAAGCCCTATCAATCATAAACACTCTTTCAAACTCTCTAAATTCTCCAAGGTCAATATACTTAGGGTTTCCAAGAAGTTAATCAATCAGGGAACACAAGGGAAAATATCTTCCATAATCGTGATCCTTTTAGGCCTGTATCCCTTTCCCAAAAGTTATTTTGTTAAAACATGTGTTTAAATGGTTAACCATGTGGTTTAATTATTATTTTTTGGATATGGGTTGAGGGTTCTTGAATGATTGTTGTTTATGAGATGTTTCATGTTTACTTATGCATTTTTATGCTTTAAATGGTGGTTTTGAACCAATTAGGCACATGGGCATGTGAATTAAACGAGGAATATGTTTTCCCCTATGTTTAATGGGTTAATAATTTAGAATTGGTAATAACCTCAACCCAATCTTGTGAAATTGGCTTTGAACATGAAAATATGCATATTAAAAAGTATTTTGAAAGCTTGCACACAGTAAAAGAGTAATGGAATGCATTAAATTTGAATTGAAAATTTTGGAGTCCTATTAGCTGAGGGTTAGAGTCCCACTTGGCTAGATTATTGATTCCTACATGGGACTTTAGATTCCTAGTGGCTAGTTGGGTTGGAGTCCCACTTGGCTACATAGTTTGGTTCCTATATGGAACTTTGGTGTTTTATTGGCTGATTAGGTTAGAGACCCATTGGTAAGTTGATTAAATTAGTAAATTGATATGTGCTTGTAAGCTATAGTCCATATGACGATACCACTTGATAATGCCTTAATAAATGACTCCTAGTTAATGATTGGGGATGTGTAAAAAGTGTTTTAATTTAGATTTAATAAGGATTGTGTAACTATGCCATGAAAGTGGAGGTCCCAAGGTACAATCACTGGAAACCGCAGTTACCGATGTGGGGGTCTAAATAATTAGGTGGTTCGAATCCTCTATATCATATGACTGAGTGCTTAAGTCACTCTTGATATATGTCGAGAGGTTTGAGTCCCCTATAGTATATATGTATATGTGATTAATCTCTAGTTCATGTGACTACACACACTAGGCCCTTTAATCTAGGGGAGAGTTAGATCCATATAGACCGTGGATGCCTTATTATAACGGTTATTCTAGACAATTAGGGTTAAGGATTTTGAAGTACATTCTTAGCCTTATACCTTATCTCGACATTTGATATATATGTATATGCATCTGATCGTGTGCATTAGATTTTGATGAATTATTAAACTATTGATCATGACATTATTCTACCCCTTACCCCTGAGTTACATACTAGTTCTCAACCCACTATCCATCTTCAAATGCTCTATAACCATATGATGCAGGCACCAGAGGTAATTCTACTTTTCCTACTCAGTGTTAGGTAGATCGGCTCAGTTCGTCGGTTGTTTGTGGTGAAGTGGTAAGCTTTTATTCTCTGGAAGACTTGATATTTCCATCTATTTCCTTTAATGAACTAGAATTAAAGAGTTCATCTTAACATTATTATTTTTATTATCATTGTCATAGTCAGAGTTGGGGGCATGTCCCGACTTAGATTATTTTCAGCTTTATGGATATTACTATGGATTAGGTATTATGGTGACACTCTTAGATGTCTTTGAGTTTATTACTTTTCTATCTTGTTATATGTTTGGATTTCTGCTGGTCTTAGGAGTGTTATGTTTATTTGGCTAGGTAAAGAGGGGGTGGTCACCGGTCCTTGGTGGACTTGAAATACCCGTCATGGCTAGGTGCTGGTTTTGAGTGTGACAAAGATGGTATTAGAGCCTAGGTTGGTGTCATTGGGTGACCAAAAATCCATGTCAATTAGAGTCTTTTATGGGTGTGTAGCGCGTCACACTTATAAAGGAGAGGCTACATGGCAATTAGAAATGTTTCCCTTTTCTTATGATATATTTTTTGGGCTATATAGTCTAAGGTCTTGAGCCTCCTCTAATATCTATTTTTTTGCATATCAGATCATGCATCCCATAAGATCTAATGCTCTTGGAAACTCCTCTGTCCCACTTGAGGACAATGTCGATAGAACCCATCCTACTTATGAAGTTCAGACACGATCAAGGGCCTTTGCTTCTGTTGGCTCTCATGGGGTTCCCCCAAATTCCACTAGTCCCCCTCGGGATCCTTAGGGTGATGTGGCTAATGCTGAATTTTGTTAGTTGATTCATTTTCTTACTCAGTCAGTGGCCTCTTAGTCTCGCTAGTCTGAGTGTGAGAATGTTATTGCTCCTTTTTCTAAGGACACTAGAGTTGGCCAGTTTATGAGACTCAAACCCCTCATTTTCACTGGTTCTAAGGTTTAGGAGGATCTACAAGGGTTCATTAATGAGATGGAAATGATTTTCCAAGTGATGCATGCTTCTGACTCTGATGGTATGGAGTTTTCCATATATTAGTCAAAGAATGTGGAATATTAGTGGCATGAAGAATGGGATCAGTTAACAGGTGATGATGATGATTTAACCTTGTGGGGTAACTTTTTGAGTGCCTTCCTTGACCATTTATTTTCTTAGGAGTCAAGGGAAGCAAAGGCTGAGATGTTTGTGAATTTGAGGCAAGAAAGGATTCCTGTTAAGAATTATGCCTTGAAGTTTCACAAATTGTCGCGTTATGCTCCTGAGTTAGTGTCTTCTATAAGAGCAATCATTAGGAAGTTTGCTTTTGGGTTGTCCCATGATGTGGTGTTGTAATGCAAGGTCTCCTTGTTAAATCAGTAGATGGATATTTCTAGATTGGTGGTATACATGAAATAAGTGGAGGATGAGAGGAAAAGGCAGGCAGAAGTTGGGGAGAAGTAGAGTAAGAAGTTTTGGTACTTAGATTAGGGTGGAGGTTAGAAAATTAGTGGTGGTGATGGCAGGCAGTGGTCTAAGGGGAAGACTTGGGAAAATTTTGAATCTTATTCTACGAATGGTGCTCCATACCCTAAGCCATCCAATGACTATTATTTTTAAAATAGTGATGTTCCAAGGGCACAGGGTGCCGAATCTCAGGCTAGGGGAGCTTAACTAACCCCATCTTATCCCCCTTACCTTTTTTATGGGTAGGTGTATCCTGGATTTTGTAAGGAGGGGAGGAATAAGTGCTTCAAGTATGGTTAGTTGGGCCACATGGGAGTGGGATTGTCCTTCTGTCAAGGTTGCTACTGGGGCTAATAAAGTTCTAGTTGCCACGTCTTCAGCTCCTGTACCAAAGGGTGCTACTTCTGGCTCAGGTACTGGTCGAAATTGCCTTTATGCTTTTGCCACTCACTAGAAATTTAAGAATCTCCTGATGTTTTCATTGGTACATTACAGATCTTTTCTCATGATGTTGATTTTCTTCTTGACCTAGGTCTACTCTTTCTTATGTGACCCCGTATGCGAATGTTTATTTGGGTTTTCGTCCTGAGTGTATTTCAAACCCTTTTTATATGCCTACCCCAATGGGTGACTCTGTGGTTTCTAGAATGATTTATAAGGGTTGTGCGGTATCCATTTATTATAGGGAGACCTTAGATTTGATAGAGTTAGACATGTTAGACTTTGATGCAATCTTGGGGATGGATTGGCTGCACTCGTGCTATGCATCTCTTGATTTTTAGATACGAAGGGTCAGTTCCAATTCTCGAATAAACTAGTGATTGAGGGAGAAAGTAGTTTCTTAGTGCCTAAAGAAAGGTTCATTTCTTATCTTAGAGCTTAGAAGTTCATTTCCAAGGAGTGTCTCTATCATTTAGTTTGGGTTAAAGATATTAAATCAGAGAGTCTTTCTTTGCAATCTATTCTTATGGTCTGTAAGTTTTTTGAGGTGTTTCCTGGTGATCTTCCTGGTGTTCCTCCTGACAGGGAAATAGATTTTGGGACTGATCTTCTTTCGAACACTCATCCTATCTCTATCCTTCCTTATAAATTGGCTTCAACTGAGTTGAAAAAACTCAAGGAGCAGTTGAAAGACCTCTTTAATAAGGGTTTTATTTTCCCTAGTGTATTTTTGTGGGGTGCTTGATGTGTGAGAAAAAGATAACACATTTAATACTTTTTAGCTCAAAATAATTGTGAATTCTGAAACAACTCTTGTTGTTTTGATGTGTTTGCTCATGATATTGTAGAAAAAGGCTGAAGAAATGAGAATAAACAATAATGGAGAAAAAGAGTTGAAAATCTGAGCAAAATAAAAGAAAACATGGCTGACGACCTCCGTGATAAGTCGTCAGCCTCAGATAGCCTATTAGCATTGGCGTAGCGTTAACCAGGGAGTTGCAGTTTGAGGAGAAGTTTTGGCAATGCTGGTGATGTGGCATCACAGTCATGATAAGGCGTCAAGAATGGCGCGTCAGCCTTAAGCAAAAAGTTAGCATGGGAAGAAGATATCTGACGACATTGGTGATATGCCATCAGATCCATGACGCAGCATCAACCACATCGTCGGCCTAAGACAGAACCTGAAGGTAACTGAAGCCTCTCTGACGCCATCTATGATAGGGCGTCAACTTCTTGACGCGGCGTCATCCTAGGCGTCACCTATTCCGAACAATTTTATTAATTTTATTATTTTATTTCCTTAATTAGGCTTTAGAATAAATAGCATCTTTTAGGGTTTTTGATTCATCAATAATTCATCTATCATACATCAACTCTAAGAAGAGAGACACATATTTTTGCTCTCTTTCATAAAATATTCTTGTATTTTCGTATCAACTATTTTTGGGGTTTCTACCTTGTGATTAATTTGGAGGAACTAGTTGTTGCTTTCTATCCATTCGTAAGTTTATCATTATAATCATGAATTCAACTTGTTATTTTATTCATCAAATTATGAGCGGGTAATTTCATTAACCGGAGTTATGGGATCCATTAATTAGGGTTTGATATGATACTAGGTGTTTAACGGATTCAAAGAGTAGTAAAATATCTTGAAATTTTGTTGTTTTAACTAAAATCTAGTGGTTGCAAACATTAGATTATGCCTTAGATTTTATTTGCTTCTAACAGAGAAATAGACTAGAGGACGTGAATTATCAACAGGGACTCGGAAGCTACCAACCTTCTGTTTAATGATTAATGCCGTAACTGGATTAATCTACCTGAGATAACATCCTATTGGAAATAAATAAGTTATCTAAGTTTGAGAGAATTATAATAAATTGTCTGGTGAGGTCGAGAGATAAGTCAGATAGTATAATTGTCAGGGATATTCTGCTATTCTACTCATTCCGCGAATCTCTAGCATTACCTAGTATCTGTCAATTCCCGAAACCCTTAGTGAACATAGCTCTGGTTTCCCATTTAGACTGATTTCTAACACTAAAATATTGAAAGTGACAATTAACTCTCTATGAACCTTGAACCGCCATTTTATCTTTTTATATCAATTGTTTGAATTTAACTTAAAACTATAATTTCAAACTAGTTTAATCGCCACTCACATTGTTCCCTGTGGATTTGACCCCGACTTCAAGGTTGGGTAAATATATTAACGACTATCGCATTACACTAAATTAAGATGTAAGTTGAACGTTATTAGTGCTCCTATGCTCTTTTTGCATAAGAAGGATGGGTCCCTTCAGAGGTGTATAGATTATCGCCGGTTAAATAAGGTCACTATGAAAAATAAGTACCCTCTTTTGAGGATTGATGATTTGTTTGACCAGCTTCAGGGAGCGAAGTACTATTTTAAGATTGATCTTTGAACAGGTTATCATCAGTTGAGAATTTAGGAGGTGGATATCCTTAAGACTACTTTTCATACTTGGTATGGACATTATGGGTTCTTGGCCATGTCTTTTGATTTGACTAATGCTCCAATGGTATTTATGGATATTATGAACCGAGTCTTCTATCAATTTTTCGATTTGCATGTAATTGTATTTATTGATGATATTTTGGTATATTCCAAGAGTGGGGCAGATCATGCCCATCACCCCTGCATAGTGTTACAGACTCTTAAGAATCAGCAACTGTATGCTAAGTTCTCTAAGTGTGAGTTCTGGTTGAATGTTGTGACCTATCTGGGTCATGTTGTTTCTAGTGACTGGGTCATGATGGATCTATAAAAATTTGAGGTGGTTAAGAAGTAGCCTAGACCCATGAATCCAATCGATATTCGGAGCTTCTTGGGTTTAGTCGGGTACTATAGGAGGTTTATGAAAAGTTTCTCTTCCATTGCAGCCCCATTGACTAAGTTGACCCACAAGAAGGTGAAATTCTTGTTGTCAGATGCTTGTGAGGTTAGTTTCAAGAAGTTACCTGAAGGTACTGATGGCTTTATTTCCTATTATGATACATCCCGTGTGGGACTGGATTTTGTGTTGATGCAGCATGGCAGAGTAGTAGCCTATACTTCCAGGTAGTTGAAGATTCATGAGAAGAATTATCTGACTCATGACTTGGAATTGTTGGTTGTGGTATTTGCTTTGAAGATTTGGTATCCCTATTTATAGGAAGTTCATGTTGACATTTATTCTGATCATAAGAGTTTACAATATGTTTTCACCCAAAAAGAGTTAAATCTCAGGTAAAGGAGATGGCTTTAGTTGCTCAAGTATTACGACATGAGTCTTTATTATCATCTAGGTAAAGCTAACATGGTTGCTGATTCTCTTAGCAGGTTATCTACAAGAAGCTTGTCTCATATTGATGAGGATAAATAAGGATTGGTGAAGGATATTTACCGATTGGATAATCATAGAGTTCATCTCTTGGACTCTGAGGCTGGGTGTGTGATTATGTAAGAGGTTGTGAAGTCATATCTGGGTGATGAGGTAAAGGAGAAGTATGCCTTGGATCCTATCTTGATGTAGATTAAGTATGGCATGGGCTAGTACAAAGTAATGGCTTTTGAGATTAGCGGAGATGGTATCTTAAGGTACCAAGGTAGATTGTATGTTCCCGACATTGATGGGATGCGAAAAAGAATCTTAACTGAGGCTCATGAGTCAAGGTATACTATTCATCCTGGTTCGATGAAAATATACCATGACTTGAAGGAAATTTATTGGTAGAGTAACATGAAGAAAGATGTGTCCAATTTTGCAGCCAAGTGTATAGTTTGTCAACAAGTGAAGGTGGAGCACTTGAGGCCTTGTGGTTTATCTCAAGAGATTTAGTTGACCGTGTGGAAATGGGAAGTGATTAATATGGATTTCAGTACTAGTCTTCTGTGGCTTGTTAATAATTTGATTCCACTTGGGTCATCTTGTTTCCTGCTTTGGATAATCGTTCTTGAGGTATGTGTATTCCCTAACATCTTTATTTTCTGACTTTGTTAAAGAAAATTATGATTTCCTTGAAATCTTTATTTTTTGTCTTTGTTAAAGGTAAGTGTAGCTACGCTCTGTGTTAACTCATGCTAATAAAAGCTTTGTCTTATCATTTGGGGATGAATGATCCTTAGGAGAGAGAATGTAACACCCCAAGTTTTGGTCCATGAAAACTCCTTGATCTTTGAACTTACTATCCTTACTACGACTCAACCTACGAGTCATAGTGTGTCTTGATGGGTTATAGGACCTAAATCATAGGGTGTCCTGTAATATTTTCCCGAGTTACTGCCTTGTTGATAACTTGAGGTCACGAATCTTAAACACTCATTACTAGTCGTAGTGTTCCAAATCATAGGGAAACCAGTGTACTATCCTAAGTTCTTATTCGGACTATGACTATCATGTTGTGAGTCGTAATGTCTGAGTGTGAGTCGTATTGTATGACTCATAGCCAGACCAGTGTGGGTGCCCAAAGGAACTGCCTAGACTATGACTGGACTAAACGAGTCATAGGGTAATCCTACAAGTCATAAGGTCACCTATAACGACTGGGAGTCATTTTTAGTTTTAAATTAAGGGCACTTTGGACATTTTCTTCTTTACTCACTTGTTCTCCACATACATAAAATGACTTGGGGCCGTTATTTCCAAACCCTATTAATCATAAACACTCTCTAAAACTCTTTAAATTCTCCAAGGTTAAGATACTTAGGGTTTCTAAGAAGTTAATTAATCAGGGCTCTCAAGGGTAATTTCTTCCATAATCGTGATCTTTTTAGGCATATATCTCTTCCCCAAAAGTTATTTTGTTAAAATAATGTGTTTAAATGGTTACCCGTGTGGTTTAATTGTTAGTTTTGGATGTGGATTGAGGGTTCTTGAACGATTGTTGTTTATGTGATGTTTCATGTTTACTTATGCATTGTTTATGCTTTAATTGGTGGTTTTGAATCAATTGGGTGCATGGGCATGTGAATTGAACGGGGAATATGTTTTCCCCCAAGTTTAATGGGTTAATGATTTGGAATTGGTAATAACTTCAACCCAATCTATTGAAATTGGCTTTGAACATGAAAATATGTATGTTGAAAAGTATTTTGAAGCCTTGCATAAAGTAAAAGAGTAATGGAACATGAATTGACTTTTAATGCGGGCTTAATGGCCATGTATTGAATTTGAATTGAAATTTTTAGAGTTTTATCAGTCGAGGGGTTATATTCCTACTTAGATAGATGATTGATTCCTATATAGGACTTTGGATTCCCATTAGCTAGTTGGGTTACAGTACCACTTGGCTACATAGTTTTGTTTGTATGTGGAACTTTGGAGTCTTATTGGGTGATTAGGTTAGAGTTCCATTGTCAAGTTGATCGAATTGGCAAAGTGACATGTTCTTCCAAGCTATAGTTGTTATGACAATACCATGTAATAATGCCTCAATGAATGACTCCTAGTTGATTATGGGGATGTGTTAAAAGTATTTCAATTAGGCTTTAATAAGGGTTATGTAGCTGTACCATGAAAGTGTAGGTCCGAAGGGATAATCACTGGAAACTGCGGTTTCCAATGCATGGGTCTAAATGACCAGGTGGTTTAGTCCCCCATATTATATGACTGAGTGCTTAAGCCACTCTTGATATATGCTGGGAGGTTTGAGTCCCCCATAGTATATATGTATATGTGATTTATCTCTGGTTCGTACGACCACACGTACTAAGGCCATTTCAGCTAAGGGAGAGCTAGACCTATATATCCCATGGGTACCTTATTATGATGGTTATGCTACACAATCTAGGTTAAGGATTTCGAAGTGCATACTAAGCTACCCTATATAAAATTTGATATATATATATATATATATATATATATATATATATATATATATATATATATATATATATATATATATATATGTATATGCATGTGATTGTGTGCATTGGATTTTGATGAATTGTTAAATTATTGATCATGGCATTATTTTACCCCTTACCCCTGAGTTACATGTTATTTGTTAAGTAACTAACCATCTCTGAACTCTATATCCCCATGCGATGCATGCACCAGAGGCAATTCCACTTTTCTTGCTCAATGTTAGGTGGATCTGCTCAGTTCGTCGATCGTTTATGGTGAAGTGGTGATCTTCCATTCTCCGAAGTCTTGATCATTCCATTAATTTCCTTTCATGAACTAGAATTAAAGAGTTTACCTTAATATTATCATTGTCATTATCATTATCATTGTTATTGTCATTGTCAGGGTCGGGGGCTTGTCTCGACATAGATTGTTCTTGGCTTAGTAGAGGCTTTGTGGATTTTAGTGTGGATTTTGTATTCATGTAGAAACTTTTAGATATCTTTGAGTTTATTAATTTTCTATCTTGTTATGTGTTTGGATTTTATCTGCTGTTAGAAGTGTTATGTTTGTTTGGCTATGTTAAGATGGGGTGGTCTTTGGTCCTTGGTGGACTTGAGATACCCATCTCGGCCAGTCCCTGGTTCGGTTCTTGACATTGAACCTCATTAGTATATGTCTATTTTAAAGAAGAACAATTTTACAATCACTCGTCATATTAAATTATTTAGGAATTTATTTCCTAAGCTCCTCCAATTCTAGCCAACCGTAGGAAAATTTACAAATCACTGCCATTTGTAAATCATCCAGAATATTAATCTTGTTAACCCCCTCTTTAGTCCAGGTAGGTACTATATTTATATATGACACTTTTTTCATCAGAATGATATTTTTTTGGTAAATAAATATTTTATTAATACCAAAGCGAGTCTATTACAAACCAGGCAATGAGCTGACCTCTTGCCTCTTAGAAATTAATAAACAATCTATAAACTAGTCTTGACTCTCAATTACATTTTAATTTCAAAAAAACACCAGCAATACTATGGAAAATTTTTCAATTGTTGAAGTAGAGTCTGCCAGTGAGCATTTCCCCTGCTAGTGATATGCACATATAGTACAATTTCTCTGCATAATATGTCGTATAGAAGTGTCCAGCTTGAATCCTCAGGCTGTTTCTTTCTCTCCAAATTATAGTCACCAATGTACCAAATATGCAAGTAATGATAACTCCCATTCCCGTCTTCTTCTTTGCCCAGGTGGTTGCCCACTGTATTTCCTCCTGCGAGCAACCAATGGTCCTCTAGATTTTCAGCCATTCCAGTAATCTTTGCCATAGACTCTTAGTTGCTGAGCATTCAAAGAGTAAGGTGTCTAATGATTCTATAGTTGAATCACATAATATGCAAATTTGAGGCACATGAATGCCAAATTTCAGGAGCCTATCCACAATTGCTAGCCTCCTTTTTATCGTCAGTCATTAGATAAGCTTTTATTAGGGATGAATATTCTGCTGAAGTTCTATGCTCTTCCAGGGTACCTTTTAGTAGTGAGATGGTAGTTAGATGTATAGTTTCTTGATGCTAAACTTACCATTGACCACCATAACTTAAAGTCTAGCCTCAAGGCTTCTCTGTAAAGTTGCGCATTGCATAATACATGTCCTGAATGCTAAGATTTTCCAGATGACCCAAGTTGCATTTGCTAGAATATTGCAGATTTCTATTGTCCCATTATTTATGTAATACTCTTGAATCCACTTTATCCAGAGGTAGTTCCTCTTCTTGTTGATTGCCCATAATGGTTTTAAGATTCCTGCCTTATTTCACAGTCTCATATTCTGTATATTTAGCCCTCCCGCTACTTGAGGCATGCAAAATTTGTCCCAAGAAGCAAGGGACTTCCTTGATAACTCTGTAGAGCGTATCCTCAAGAAGGTTCTGCTAATGGCTTCAATCATTTTCAAGATATTCTTGGGAAGGACAAAAATTTGTGCCAGTAAGTTTAAATGCTAAAAACCACTGCCTTCAGCAAATGTAGTCTACCAGCATAAGAGAATATTTTATAGACCAACACCTGATTCTCTCTATTATCTTCTCAACTAGGAGTAAACACTGGCACACTATGACTTTTTTGGATGAGAGAGGGACACCAAGTACTTAAAAAGAATTTCACCTTTCTTGTATCCAAATTCCTGCAGAAGTTCTTATTTTTGCTAAGGTTTTACACTATCCATGTATAAGGATCTATTTTTTGGATCTTCCTGAAGGCCTGGTGCAACTGAGAAATTTGTAAAAGCCTCTTGTAATAGATGTATAGACTTTATTTCAGCCTTGCTAAACATTAGTAGATCATCTACAATGATGATGTGTACCACACCCATCTTTTTACTCCTGAGATGATGCCTAAAATATCTGTATTGAAGAAAAAGTTGGAATTCTCTCTAGAGATATTCCATTGCAATAACAAACAAGTAAGAGGACATAGGTTCCACTTGTCTTATGCCCCTCTTCCCCTGAAATGGCTTTGACTGGCTTCTATTGCTAACAAAAGAGTAAAAAACAAAGGTAACACACTCAATAATCAATGCTATGAATTTATAAGGGAAGCATAATTCAGCGAATAAAACCTTAAAAAACAACACTCAATTGAGTGATAAGCCTTTCTAAGGTTAACCTTCACGACTAAAATACCCTAGGTTTTGACCCTTAGAAATTTTTTAGGTTTTGGACTTTTTGGACATCATACGACTCACCATACTAGTTGTATGGTAAGGGTATGGGTCAGGTGACCCAGTCGTATATTGTCCAGTGTTGGGTGGTGTTGGGAAGTTAAGTTTCTCAAATGGGTATGACTTGGGTGGGTACAAGTCGTATAGTGAGTGACGGGTCGTAGGTTGAGATTTTCTTCTCTTAATCTTAAAGTTAGTAACTTAACTTGGATCTGAGTATAAGTGGCTCACAATGAGTCATGAGATAGGGTAAAAGTGGTATAGTCCAACTCATATGTTGGACAGTGTCAACCCCTCTTGATTCTATTATGGGTATGAGCAAAGGGTACAGGTCGTACACTTGGATATAATTAGGGCTTGGTGGTTATATATTGGATAGTTTTAGGGGTCCAAGGGATGCCTAAGGTATAGTGATGTGTACCACTTATATGGTAGGGTACGATTGGTAAGGTATAGTCATACCCTTTTGCGGGAAATTAATACAGTTTAAGTGGGTACAATTTGGACATTTCTCCTTATAAACCCTTGGGACCCCATGACTTAAAACACCTTTTTAGGGCTTAATTAACCTATTTGTAATCAATCAAATACACTAAACTCTCTCAAAATCTCTCAAGGATCTTGGGATAAGCAAAAGCTAGGGTTTCCTTCAAGGTGGCTAATTGAGGCTCATATGGGTGATTTATTCTCATCTTCTTCATAATCTAAGGCATTTTACTCCTCCATCATTGTTAGTTCCTACTAAAGGCATGTTTTATGAATTGTTTTCACGGCATTATTGTTGTATGGTTTTGGGTTTTCAAATACACGTTAGGGGTTTTAGTTATAAATGCTTGGTTATGATTTGTCCATGGTTTAATTATGGATTTACATGTTTTAATGGTGGTTTGGACATTTAGTTGCATGAGAATGGGTAATTGGTACTTGGTTTTGTCTTTGGAAACTTTATGCCCCCAATATGTTTGATAAAATGCCTATGATTATGATTTTACCACATTGTTGAACTTTTAATGAAATTATTGTATGGCATAACTTGGTAATGGATCCCTACATGGTATAAATGGTTTAAATGGTTTGGAATGGTTAAATAGTAAGGTCTTAGTGGTTATGGTTGGTCTAATTGGAAGTCTTGTGGGTTATAAGGGAATCCCCCAAGCAAACATAATAATGACCATTTGTAAGTCAACTTAATGATGTAATCTATGGGTACATGGGAATCCCTTCTTTTAAAAAAGAATGGATAAGGACATTGCTTGTAAGCTATAGTCGCTATGACGATACCACTACTTATAGCCTTGGTTAATAATAAATGGAATGGTGGTTTGGTTGTGTGGTAATGGTTTTAATTGGGCAATAATAGCGGGGTGTGATAGCTAACTGTGAAGGTGTGAGTCTAATGGATGGACACTAAAAACTCATATTTGCCAACATGAGGATTGGTCATGGAGACCATATATGATACTTATGGGGTACACGGGAAAACCCTAAGTAAACTTGTACATATGTATTATAGAGAAAGAAGGGTACTCAAGAATCCCCTACTCCTATGGTATCTCTGGTTCGTACGGCTACACGCATCGGGGCTCGTTCAGGGGTTACACTTGACCCATATAGCCCATGGGTGGTTCTAGGACAGTTAAGCTACATATACCTAAGTTAATGATTTTAAAGGCATACTAAACCTGATTCCTTTTCCCAACATGGTTATATATATGTATATATGGTTATGAATGTATATGATTGGTTGACTTGGTTTTAAAGGTTGGCATTATTTTACATTATCTTGAGTACTTGCTAGCGTTCACCTGCTAACCCATCTTTGGCCGACTGTATCCCCACACAATGTAGGAATCAACTATTTTACTCATCCTGCTTAGTGATCGAATTGGTGATCATCTCAGTTGGATTGAAGTGGTAAGCTTTCATACTCCAAAAGACTCTTTCATGTCATGGATGTTTTTATATACTTATGCCATTTTATAGACATTAGTTTTGGCTATGGTTGGGGGAGTGTCCCAATAGGAAATTATTTTACTTTTGGTTAGAGGATTTTTAGAACTACTATGGGTTTGAATGGCAGTGCCGATAGTGGTGTTAGCCTTACTATTGACATTAGAATTGGGGATGATACCGTTTGACTAAATTTATGATTGTTCCATCCTATTTTGTTATGTTATGAACATACTCTTGGTTATTATTTTGGTTTTGGTATGGTTATTGGTTGGGTATCAGATGGTTTGACTCTCTTAGGTTGGTCCCAGTTATGGATCTATCCCAGAGTCTTGATTGGTACAAATATGCTATCATTTTATATGGTCGGACTTCATCCGACTTTGGGTAGGCGTTGGCGGGTGGGTTTTGTAATTGGGGTGGTCCCCATTCCTGGTTGGACTTGGGATGACCATTATGACAAGGCACTGGTTCATATCGAGTCAAGTTGGTATCAGAGCTTTAGGTTCATGGTCAATTAAGAGTCCACAAATCCGTGTCGAGTAGAGTCTCTTTAAGGGTGTATATCACACCACACTTATAAGAGAGAGGCTATATGGCATTTAGAAATTGTTTCTATTATTTGTGTTCTAATTTTAAGTTTGGAGTCTAAGTCATAGAATATTCTCTAATTCCCGTTTGTTTGCCTTTTAGATCATGCCTTGATAATCTAAAGATCATGAAAACTCCTCTATCCCAACTGGGGATAATATTGATGGGACACACTCTACTCAGGGGATCCATACTTGGTCTAGGGGTCCAGTACCTGATTATTTTAGAGTTCCACCGGTTCCTTCTAGTCCTCCTCAGGTAGATGTGATGAATGTAGAGTTTCGTCAGTCGATTCATATGATTGCTCAATTGGTGGCTTCTCAGGCTGAGCGTGGTGCATCTGCTATTCCATCTTCTAAGGCCACAAGGTTTGCCCAGTTCATGAAGTTGAGTCCTCCAACCTTTACTGGTGTTAAGGTGGAGAAGGATCCTCAAGGTTTTCTAGATGAGATGGAAAAGATATTCAAGATTATACATGTCGCAAATATGGAAGGGGTGGAGTTTGCAACTTATCAGCTCAAGGATATGGCATACCAATAGTACAAAGAATGGGATAGGACAAGGGGAGATATTGATGATTCATCTCAGTGGGGACCTTTTCTATGATTTTTTGGACAATTTCTTTCCTCAGGATTTGAGGGAAGCAAAAGTAACAAAATTTGTTATTCTAAAATAGGGGAAGATGTCGGTTAAGGAGTATGCCATGAAATTTCACCAGCTGTCTAGGTATGCTCCTGAAATAGTGTCTGATATGAGGTCTAAGATAAGAAAGTTCACTTCAGGACTGTCTTGGAATTTGATCCTTGAAAGCAAGACCACTTTGCTGACCAAGGACATAGAAATCTCTAGGTTGGTTGTTCATATACAATAGGTAGAGGAGAAAAAGAAAAAGTAGGATGATTTATGTGAAAGATAGGGTATGAAGTTTAGGTTCTATGAGAAGGGTAGTGAATAGCAAGGTGGTTGAGATGATGGTAAATGGACAAAGAAAAAGTGAATGCGTTCTGGCTCTTTCTCTACAACTAGTGCTTTTTACTTGAAGTAGTCACGTGATAGGTGTCAATAGGGTGGCGATAACTTTATGGCACAGGGTGCCCAATACCCGGTTAATGGGGATCAGTCAGCCTCATCATGTTCTTTTTGTAGGTTTTATGGTTAGTTACATATGGGTTTTTGTGATGAGGGGAGGGACAGGTTCTTCAAATATGGTAAACTAGACCATATGCTTAGAAAATGTCCTATTAGTAAGGTTGCTTTCGGAGCGAATAAGGTTTTGATTGCCTCTTTATCTACTCCTGCACCAAAAGGTGATGCTTCTGCACCTATTTTTGCTTTTGGTACCAGCACTGGCCGTAATAGGTTATATGCTCTTGCTACCCGACAGGAGTCTGAGGCATCATATAATGTTGTGACTGGTATGTTACAACTCTTTTCTCGTGACATGTATTGTTTACTTGATATAGGACCCACTTTTTCTTATGTGACCTTATTTGTAGCTATGTATTTGGGTTTTGATCCTGAGGTTATTTAGGATCTTTTTTTTGTTTCTACCCTAGTAGGTGACTCTGTGGTTGCTAAAATAGTCTATAGGGGATGTGTGGTATCTGTTGGTAGTAATAAGACTTTGGTGGATTTGTTTGAATTAGATATAGAGGATTTTGATATAATTCTGGGGATGGATTGGTTATACTCGTGCTATGCGTCCTTAGATTCTCGAAACCATAAGGTTGTCTTTAAGTTCCCTGGTGAATCAGTTATTGAATGGGAGGGCGTTTCCCTAGCTACTAAGGGGAAGCTTAATCATATCTTAGAGCTCGGATATTAATCTCTAAAAGGTGTCTCTATTATTTGGTCAGGGTAAATACTCTAACATGGAAGGTCTTTTTTTACTTTCGATTCTGGAGATAAATGAGTTTCTTGAGGTCTTTTTGAATGATCTTCTTGGTGTTCCTCCGAATAAAGAGATTGAGTTTGGGATTGATTTGGTTTTGGAAACTCGTCCAATATTTATTCCTTCTTATTGAATGGCTCTGGCTGAGTTGAGGGAACTCAAAAAGAAACTTATGTATCTTTTGGATAAGGGTTTTATCCGCCCTAGTGTATCCCCGTGGGGTGTACTGGTGTTATTCGTGCATAAGAAGGATGGTTAGCTTCGGATGTGTATTGCTATAGGTAGTTGAATAAGGTGACTATTAAGAATAAGTGTCCTCTTCCAAGAATAGATGACCTGTTTGATCAGTTGTAGGGTGCCAAATTGTTTTCAAAGATAGATCTCTGGTCTGGGTATCATTGCTTAAGATTAAGAAATTGGATATCCCTAAGATGATATTTCATACACGGTGTGGGCACTTTGAGTTCTTAGTTATGTTATTTGGTTGGACCAATGCCCCGTTGACATTTATGGATTCGATGAATAGAGTATTTTGTCAGTTTTTGGATCTATTTATCATTGTGTTCATTGATGACATTTTGGTATATTCTAAGAGTGAGGTAGATAATGTCAATCACCTTCTTATGGTGTTGCAGACCTTAAAAGAGCAGCAGTTGTATGTCAAATTCTCTAAATATGAATTTTGGTTAAATGATGTCACTTTTCTGGGTCATATTATTTCTAGTGAGGGGATCATAGTGGATCTACAAAAGGTGGTAATGGTTAAGAAGTGGACTAGACCCATGACTCTAATTGACATTCGGAGCTTCTTGGCTTTGGCTGGGTACTATAGGAGGTTTGTGGAGAGTTTTTCAATGATAGATGCCCTATTCACTAAATTGACTCAGAAGAAGGTAATGTTCTTTTGGTCAGATGCTTGTGAGTGTAGTTTCGAGAAGATGAAGGATAATATAACTTTCAACCAGCTTTTGACTTTGCCTGAAGACAATGAAGGGCTTATGGCCTACTATGATGATTCTCAGCTGAGACTTGGCTGCATTCTGATGTAGCATGGTAAGGTGATTGCCTATGCTTCAAGGCAATCAAAGGTACATGAGAGGAACTATCCTACTCATGATTTAGAGTTCTTAGTCGTGGTGTTTGCATTAAAATTCTGGTGACATTATTTGTGTGGATTGCACGTGGATGTCTTTTTTCATCATAAGAGTCTATAGTATGTGTTCATTCAGAAGAAGCTTAACCTTATGTAGAGGAGATTGCTTGAGCTTCTCGAGGACTATAATATGATTCTTCACTACTATCCAGGTAAGGCTAATATTGTTGCTGATGCTCTTAGCAGATTATCCATGGTGAGTTTAGCTCATGTGAAAAAGGAGAAGTGGGAGTTGATAAAGGATATTCACCACTTGGCTAATCTTGGAGTTTGCCTTTTGGACTCCGAGAATGGTGGTGTGTTGGTACAAGAAGTGGTTCGACCATCTCTTGGTGTAGAGATCAATGAAAAACAAATGCTAGATTCTTTCTCGATAAAAATCAAGAGAGATATAGGTGAGAAAAAGGTAATAGTATTTGAGATCAATTGTGATGGTACCTTGCGGTACAAAGGGAGGTTATGTGTCCCTAACATTAATGGTTTGCGAGAAAGGGTATTGGATAAGGCCCTTGAATTGCGCTATGTTGTGCATCCTAGCTCGACAAAAATATATCATGATCTTAAGGAGATATATTGGTGGAATGGTATGAAGATAGATGTGATAGATTTTGTGTCCATATATTTAGTGTGTCAACAAGTGAAAGTTGAGCACATAAGGCCTGGAGGCTTATATAAGGAAATTAAATTGCCTAAATAGAAATGGGAAATGACCAACATAGATTTTGTTACTTGTCTTACTTGGTGTCAGAACTAATTTGATTCGGTTTGGGTCATTATGGATAGAATGAAAAAATCAGCTTACTTTTTGCTAGTGAGGACTAACTTTTTGATTGAGGATTATGTGAGGGTGAATTTTCATGAGATTGTGAAGCTGCATGGGGTACTTGTTTCGATTATCTTTGATCATGGTAAGCAGTTTTTATCTCCTTGTTGGTGGTTATTTCAGAAGGGGTTGGGTACTAAGGTTAGTCTGAGTACTTCTTTCCACCCGCAGATAGATGGGAAAGCAGACAGGACTATTTAGATATTGGAGGATATGCTTCGTGCATGTGTGATTTATTATGGTGGTAATTAGGTTGAGCATCTACCTCATATAGAGTTTGCTTACAACAATAGCTATCATTCTAGTATTGATATGGCCCCTTTTGAGACATTGTATGGTAGGAGGTGTAGATCTCCTATTGGATGGTTTAAGCTTAGTGAGGTGAATATGTTTGGTCCTTATATTGTTTTGAGGAGGTTTGGTAATGTTATGTATAAATTGGAGTTGCCTTCTAGTTTGAGCTTTATTCATCTATTATTCTATGTCTCTATATTGAGAAAGTGTATAGGTGATCTTCATTGGTTGTTCCTTTGGAAGAATTAGGTATTTTGGATTCTATATCTTATGAAGAGGTCCCAGTTGAGATCTTGGATCGACAGGTTTATCGGTTGTGGACAATGGATGTAGCTTCGATTAAGGTTCTATGGTGGAACCAAAGGGTAGAAGAAGCTACTTGGGAAGCGAAAAAGGACATGAGTCTAAGTATCCATATTTGTTTTCTACTCTAGATATTCATACGAAAGGTATGTTTTCCTGATCACATCTTTGCTTTCTAACTTGGTTAAAGAAAGGTTGATTCCCTTGCATCTTTGTTCTCTAACGTAGTTAAAGATTTGAATGGTTATGTTGGGGTGTATTTCTTGCTTCTACTACCTTGTCTATTATTCAGGGATGAATGATCCTAGTGAGGGAGACAGAAACCCCTTAGGTTTTGACCCTTAGAAATTTTATAGGTTTTGGACTTTTAGACATCATACAACTCACCATACTAGTCGTATAGTAAGGGTACGAGTAAGGTGACCCATTTGTATGCTGTCTAGTGTTGGATGGTGTTAGGAAGTTGAGTTTTTAGAATGGGTATGACTTGGGTGGGTACGACTCATATAGTGGGTGATGGGTTGTAGGTTAGGTTTTCCTTTACTTAATCTGAAACTTAGTAACTTAACTTTGATTTGAGTACGAGTGGCTAACCATGAGTCGTGAGATAGGGTATGAGTGGCATAGTCCAGCTCGTATGTTGGACAATGTCAACCCCTCTTGATTCTATTATGGTTATGGGTTAAAGGTACTAGTCGTACCTTTGGATATGATTGGGGCTTGGTGGTCATATATTGGATAGTGTTGGGGGTACAAGGGATGCCTAGGGTATGAGTAGTGTGTAACACTCGTATGGTAGGGTACCATTGGTAAGGTTGAGTTCTACCTTCCGATGGGAAATTAATACAGTTTAAGTGGGGGTAATCTAGATATTTCCCCTTATAACTCCTTAAGACCTCACAACTTAAAATACCTTTTTTGGGGCTTCATTAACCTATTTGCAATCAATCAAATACTCAAAACTCTCTAAAAGTCTCTCAAGGATATTGGGTTAAGTAAAAGCTAGGGTTTCCTTCAAGGTGGTCAATTGAGGCTCATTGGGGGTGAAATCTTCTCATCTTCTTCTAATCTAAGGAGATTTAGTCTTCCCTCATTGTTAGTTCTAACTAAAAGCATATTTTATGAATTGTTTTTATGACATAATTGTTGTATGGTTTTGGATTTTCAAATATATGTTGGAGGTTTTGGCTATAAATAATTGGTTATGGTTTTCCCATGTTTTATTGATGATTTCATAATTTGTTGCATGTGAATGGCTAATTGGTACTTGGTTTTGGTTTGGGAAACTCTATGGCCCTAATATGTTTGATAAAATGCCTGTGAGAATGCTTTTACTACATTGTTGAACTTTTAATGTAATTATTGCATAGTATAACTTGGTAATGGAACCCTACATAGTATAAATGGTTTAAATAGTTTGGAATGGTTAAATGGTAAGGTCTTGGTGGTTATGGTGGGTATAGTGGAAGCTTTGTGGGGTATAAGGGAATCCCCCAAGTAAACATAATAATGATCACTTGTAAGTCAACTTAATGATGTAATCTACGGGTACATTGGAATATCTTCATTTTAAAAGGGATGGCTAAGGACATTACTTGCAAGCTATAGTCGGTATGATGATACCACTCCTTATATCTTTGGTTAATAATAAATAGGATGGTGGTGTGGTTGTGTAGTAATGGTTTTAATTAGGAAATAATGGCAGGGTATGATAGCTAACCATGAAGGTGTGAGTCCAATGGAAATACACTGAAAACTCATGTTTGCCGACATGAGGATTGGTCATGGCGACCATATATGATACTTACGGGGTACACAAGAATCCCCTAAGTATACTTGTACATATATATCATAGAGAGTAAAGGGTACTCGAGAGTCCCCTACTAGTATCTCTGGTTTGTGTGGCTACACGCATTAGGTCTTATTCAAGGGGTTACACTGGACTAATATAGCCCATGGGTGGTTCAAGGATGGTTAAGAAACACATACCCAGGTTAATGGTTTTAAAGGCATGCTAAACCCGATTCCCTTTCCCAGTATGGTTATATATATGTATGTATGGTTATGAATGCATATGGTTGGTTTACTTGGTTTTAAAGGTTGATATTATTTTATCCTTATCCTAAGTACCTGCCAGTGTTCACCCGCTAACCCATCTTCGAGCAGCTGTATCCCCACGCAATGTAGGAACCGATCATTCTACTCTTCCTGCATAATGATCGAATTTGTGATTAGCTTGGTTGGATTAACGTTGTGAGATTTCATATTTCAAAATGCTCCATTACATTTCATGGATGTTTTTACATTCTTTGGCCATTTTATAGACATTTGTTTTGGCTATGGTTTGAGGCATGTCCCAACCGAATGTTATTTTACTTTCGGTTAGAGGCTTTGTGGAACTACTATAGGTTGGAATGGATGGTGTCAATAATGGTGTTAGCCTTAGTATTGACATTGGTATTGGGGTTGATACCGTTTGATTGAATTTATGATTGTTCCATCCTATTATGTTATGCTATCAACATACTTTTGGTTATTGTTTTGGTTTTGGTATGGTTATTAGTTGGGTAATGGATGGTTGGACTCGCTTGGGTTGGTGCTGGTTAAGGACCTATCCTAGAGTCTGGATTGGTACAAATATGCTATCTTGTAATATGGTTGGAATTCATCTAACTCAGGGTAGAAGTTTGGTGGTTGGGTTGGGTAACAAGGGTGGTCCCCGATCTTGGTTAGACTTGGGATGCCCATTACGACAAGGCCATAGTTCGGGTTATGTCAATGCCACATATAGGTGATAGTCCTTTACTGGAGTACCACTTAAAGATTTCTTGGTCAAATAGGATGTTGTCAACTATGTTCCTACCTTCTATAAAAGCTTTTTGGGATGGGTTATGAATATGCTGGACAACACTTTTGTTTCTATTAGTAAGTATCTTGGTGATGATTTTGCAGACTATAGTGTAACAAGCTATTGGTCTATAGTCCCTCACATAAGTAGGATTGTTTACTTTGGGTATTAATGTCACACCTGTACAACTAAAGGATTTTTGAGATTCAAAGAATTCTGTAACAACAACAATTAAATCCTATTTTAATATGGACCAATTTTAGAGTAAAAAACTCTACTGGGAAGCCATCTATACTTGGGGATTTATCATGGGGCATACTTTTATAGCATTATAGATTTCCTACTCTATAATAGGATTGATAAACTTTCATTTCTTATCATATGAGAGATATCATCTACATCTGATCACTTTAACATTTGGGCAAGGTAATTCTATTGTAGTTTTGAAACGAATCTGATAAATTCAGCTTCCACCTGCACTGGATCTACTAACCTGTCTTCCTGTTTATTATAAATACTTGTAATGGAATTCTTATTAGTCTGGAGCTTTAATTGTGCATAGAAGTACTTTATGTTTGCATCCACACCATCTACTAAATTGACTCTATCTTTTTGTCTTTAAAACCACTCCTCAATTTCATTCCATTTCTTGAGTCTAGTCAACCAAGCTCTTTCTTGTTCAATTAATGTGGGGCATAGAGGTTTGTTAATGAGCATTGCTTGAGTGATCTCCAGGCCTTGTCTAGCTTGCTGGATCTTCTGACTATAAGAGGATAAGCGAGTATTCAGTCCTTTCAATCCTCTCTGTATTACCTTTAGCTTTCACCACAGGATGAACCGTTTTGTCCCTTGAAAGGAAGTATTCCATGTATCTTCTAAAATCCTACCTAAATTAGGATATTTCAACACTATCATATAAAATTTGAATTTTCTTAGACCTGATAGAGGTTGGAAGCATATGTTGATAATTATGGAGAAATGATTAAATGCTCCCGGATTCAAGTACTCTACTTCAATATAACCATATATCGATATCCAGTGAGAGTTGCCAAAGTCCTAATATATTTTTGAATATGTTCTACTGCTGGGGTCCTGCCTATTATAGAATGTGAAATGACAACCCTCAACTTTGAGTGTTGTGAGGGTAAGGGTATTAATACACCTTTGGAAGCTATCAACTTCACTAGGCAGGATAGGTGAGTCAATTCTATCATCTGCTATCAAAACATTGCTGAAATCACTACTCAGAAGCTAGACACTTTAAATAAGTTGTCGCTGTTGGAATAGTTCTTGCCATAGTACTTCCCTATTTTGACTTTTATTTCTAGCATAAATTATTGTAAGGTAAAACTGGATGTGGCTTATAGGGAACTCTACCTTACAGTTTCTAAATTGTTCATGGAGGAGTTCAACCTGCAAGTTAATGTTTGTCTTCAAGAAAATCCACACCCTACCATTATAGTCCATAGGATAGTTGCAGCTATAATTCCAGACACTTGGAACCTTCTCTATTACCTTTTGTGCTTTATTTTCTTTCACTCTAGTTTCCAATACACCCATTATCTCTACTTTATTCTTTTGCAGAAAGAGTTTCAGCTCTTTCTGTATTGAGGACTGGTTCAGCCCCCGGATATTCCAAGTTGCTACTATCACGGAGGTTTTTGGTGCATCTCCTTAATACAAGCAGTACTAGTACCTTTATTCAGTAACACTGAAAATTTGTTGACTATGTTGCTGGTACTGGTTTCAACCTCCTTTCCTTTAGTGCTTCTAATGGCTGCGACCCCTTGTTCATGTGTGGTTGCATTGTTCTTCCTATTTTGTACCTCTAGTGAAGTTTCCTCTATTGGTTGTGCATATTTTATTGTCCATTCCTATCTCAAAGGTGAGGGTTGTTTCTTATTTTTGTACCTTCTTCTTCGTCTTTTCTTTACTTCTGGAATTTATGTTCCTTTGTAATGTTCTCTTTCATCCAACAACCATCGATTGTGTGACCAAATTTCAAACATTCATTGCATTTAGTTCGCCAGTCATATGCAATAAATTTTTGAAAGCTCACCGCAGGAGTGAGTCGTTCAATGGTGTCTGGGAGTGACTGAGCCACATCCACCTTAATCAAAATCCTAGCATAAGAAATGTGATTCATATTCACAGTAAATTAGTCCGTATATAATGGCCTCCCCACTGCACTTGCAACTTTTCTCACTGATTTAGTCAACCAATAACCCACCGATATACCTAGGAAAGTCACCCATATAGGAGTTGTTGTAAGGCAATTAGGGTTGAAAATGAAGTTTACCTGCCATTTATGAAGCACAAAGGGTTTATTGTGAAAAGTGTTTGGACTTGCTTCACCCTTTCGCAATCCTCCATAGTATCAAATCTAAAAATAAAGTATCCCTCATATGCTGTAGTACCTAGTGTTTCTGGGCAAAACTCCATACCTGTGAAATATAACTTTCTATTGCTTTTAGATATGGTGTATCACTTATGACGTATCTAATAATTGTCATTTTCTAGTACTTTTCTTGCTCTTTGAGGTTAGCTGCCTCAATATTTACAACCAATTTCCCTCTTTTCGAGCTCGATGGGATATATGATAGCGTCTTACCCTATTGCATAGTACAATTCTTATGGAACTCTAACTTTTCCATCGGGTTGGGTCGGCTGAAGTACTCATATTCAAAAATTTCAATCATCGAGCCTTCGGTGCCATTGTCGGTAGTCCGAATAATTGTAGGTGAAGAGATTTCTGAGATTTCGATTGACTATCTACATTTCCTTCCGAAATTGACTGAATCTTAGGTGGAATAAAGCTACTAAAAGTCAGCGAGCCTAGTTAGGCGCTCAAGCCATCCTTTGGTGTTATCAATTTCTTCATCATTGTGCCCTTGTCGGCTTTCCAATGCCGAGGCATGTTGTTTCCTTCATCGGTGCACGTTAGAATATCCTAGCTGAAATGCACTGAGAGAGAAACATTTTAATATTTTTCAAAATGATTATCCTAGCTAGAATGACATTGTCTAAGGGTTTTTTGTTGTTTTGCTGTGATTCACTATGATTCATAAAATCCATGAATTTTAATTTATTTTTACTATATACTATTTTGTTAATGGTATCTATAGCAACTTCATTAGGAAAATCCTTAGGATCGATAGGCAAAATAAGTGGCTTTGGGAATTAGAATTTTGTAATTCTGGGAAACTAAAGTTGACACGATAGGAATGAGTTAGTTAGCCCCATCGAACTGACCATTAGTTGAGCAAGTCATAATACCGATGGTAGTTTATGGTTTTTTTTTGGTTAGAATAGGGTTAACGGGAGTATCAGAGCATATGCATGTGCTTAGAGTTTGATACAAGATTCAATCTAATACATAAATAATGAACAACCCCTTTTGGTTTTAATATGCCTGTGATAGTAGAAGACTTAGACATTAAGAGAAAGATCTTGAATTTTTTTAAGGCGAGTAGGGGATGAAGATTGGGTACGAATGGTTTTTCATGGATTTGGAGTGTATTCAAAAGAAACCCTCTTTGATAGCACTAAAAATTCTGCATACCTAAAGCATCATAAATGTGATGATTCTAATCCCATGTCCCTCAGAGAGTTCGCTTTTCTACTGATGATATATTCAAGAATAGTGATTCAAACGAGTCTGAGTCTTCCTATATTATTATTTAATTGTGCTCCTTGTGTAGAATTTTGTTTTTTCTGCATGAACATTTAAGACCTTACATTTTTCTAGATTGTAACACCCCTCCTTTCTTAGGCTTTCACTGAATTTCGTCGTTTGCTAGGTTTTAGGTGTTGGAATTTCTTATTTTTAATTTGTGATGGCTTTTTTCAATGATCATAGGTACCACCCACCTATTTTATTATTTTGGTGCTCCTTTCTTTATCCATCGTTTTACCAAGGTGTGAGTGCCCCTATAGTGGTATATTATTTATGTTTTTTCACATATTTTGTCAGTAAGAAAAGTTGGGCCCTTTATGCAAGATTTCATCGCATTTAAATAGTTTTAAATAAGTTAGGATGTATCAAACATATGTTAAACGTGAAGTTATAGGATACTTTTTACCTGGACATGAGAACTACAAAGAAATCTTAATGATGCTTTGTTGGTATGAAAATTTATTCATTTGCAAAATGATTACTATTATAGAGTTTTTCCTTACAGTCATTCATGATAGAAGAATACCTTTGAATGATTATTAAGCAATGTGATTACTATTAAAGAGTTGTTCCTTATTGGGCTTGGGCTGTCATTCATGCGTGAAGCTAGCCCTCGTATGGTTACATGATCCTTTGATATGTTTTTTTGGGGTTCTTTGGCTAGTCCTCAGTTTGTAGTTCTTGAGATCTTGCTCTTAAAAGTTCCTAGTGTTTGTTCCTTTAAGGTGTCATGACCCAAGAATGCCCCCTTAGTCGTAACATGGTACTTAGAGTCACAAGTGACCCCAAGCTAACCCATGACCTGGCATATCGCTAAAATACTTGAAAAATACTAAAACACTAGGCGAAAGCTAAACTGAAAGTAAAATAATAATAAATGGTAATGGAATCAATGCTTATATAGTTTGAACTACTCAAAAAACTGAAAACCTATCTAATTGTCTGAAAGCCTATAAATAATAATGAGTTGTTGGGTGAAGCCCCCAATTAACTCCTACTGACTGAAATAATTGAAATCCTAAAATAAATAACTAATAACTTGCCCGCGAATGACGAGGACTTTCTAAACAACCATTGAGGGATACAGGAATATACTAAGTGCAATCCGAGTACTGAGTGTCTAAACCGATATTACGAGATAATATAGCACAAAGAAGTATGCGATCAGTTCTTTGAATGTATTGAGTATGTGAGATAGGAAACTTAATAGCATAGTCTGAACATAAATGCACGAAACATGATAAACTATATGCTAGACCAAGTATAAGAATGTATTAAATGAAACTGAATAACTGAATACAAGGTTATGCATAATCTAAACTAAGATATAAGCTAAAATATAAACTCAAACATAAACTGAGGACTGTGGGAGATAACAATAATTTACATACACTAATCTAAGATAATCGAGGTCCAACATGTAACCCCAGTTGAAAAGGTGTTAGTACCTTACCAAGGGTACTAACACTAGCTAGCATGGATACACTAAGATGAGGTCCCGAAGGAATAAGGTGTCATGCCTCAACTAACGAGTGAACCCTTATAACCTACAGTGGTGGTGTAGTTCTGGAACTTAGTGACTTCTACTAATGGCCTCGGCCTAAATGACGTGTGAGTCATCAAGCCTACATTCGCTCGGTGCTAAGTACTACTTCCAACTGAAAGACAATGAAACATAAACTGAATTGCTCATTATGGTATCATTCTGAAAGTATTAACTGTGGATAATCTAAACTGCTCAAAGATATGCAAACTTATATATGCATGAGTCCCTAGGTATCGGGTGTTCATAACCCACAAGCTTTGACTAATGCACTGACCCTTATGATAATAAAAACATATCATAATATGGAATTTCATAATTCAAGACAAACTCAATGATTTATCAACCAAAGGGAAATTTATGATTTTGAGTATGAAAAGATCTACTCCCATGGGAAAAACATGTACTCATGGTTTCATTACAGAAATAAACTAAAGGGATTAAGTATGCTCATATTTGACTTGGAACCCAAAATCTTAAAGTAGCAATAAATTTGAGAATTTGAGATGTTCTTGGAACTCAATGGATGAAAGGAATCCATTGATGAAATCCCACATACCTAGAGGTGGAAGCCTTTGACAAATCCTTGGAATTTGAACTTGAGATTGAGAAACCCTAACATGGCTTTAGAGAAGCCAAAATCACCCTTTTTTTCTTAAATGTCGAATGATTTTGAGTTTATGTGGTGTTAGGGAAATATTAACCCCCAATAACTAGTCTTGGAGTACCCAAACAACGTGGGTTTGGGGTTAAAGGAATGGGAAAAGGCCTAAAATCCCTTTTTAGAACGTGCAGGAAATATTGGGAAATAGTCATCACGGCTCGAGTAACAACTCATTATGTCTAGTAATGAGTAGTGACCTGAGGACGTAAGCCTTGATACCTTACTAGTATGACAACAAATTCTCACCTAGTGACTCATTAGGACTGATAATGAGTCATTAGAAGGAGTCATTATCAAGAACTTGATTTCCTAGATTCTTTTTGTTGTGACAACGGGTCCCCGAATGACTCATTTCCACTAGGTTGAAATAGGTTTGATAACAAGTAGTATGCTGGACTCATTGCCACTGGGTTGAAATATGGGATCCCTTACTTCTATGGAAATGACTCCATGCAATGACTAGTTATGTATGATAACGGGTCATTGCCAGAGTCATTGTCACTGGAAGTTGGCAGTCCCTCAGGCAAATTTTCTAGAACTTCTTACTACGATAATGGACTAAGGAAAGACTTGTGGAATTGGAAAGCTAATTCAAGGGCCTATCTATTGATGGGTCTAGAGCTAAAAAAACCTTGGGGTATTACATTATCTCCTCCTTGAAATCATTCATCCTCGAATGAAATTGACTAAGTAGAGAGGCTTGGGGAAAGCTAAAATTTTCCATTGAACACTTACGAGTAGAATCAAGAGTTAATATCTAAATTTGGGACAGATACATGGAGTGAAAAAAACTCATGAATGGATGTTATGACATGGAAATAGCTAGATTGAAAAATACAAAAATGAAAGAATTAATTAGGGAAACTATTACCTCATGTTGGGACTGAGTTTGAAGTGAAAAGATGGGGGTACTTGGTAATTATATCTGCCTTTGCTTCCCAAGTAGCTCCCTCAACTGAATGATTTCTCCACATAACCTTTAACAAGGAGACCTCTTTATTCCTCACCCTATGGATCTGATGATCAAGGATCACAACTGGGACATCTTTATAAGAGAGACTATTTTCCATGACAACCATTTCTAAAGGGACTAAGGCGGGATCACCAATGCATTTCTGTCACGACCCAAACTAGGGCCTACTCATGCTGGGTATCTCAAGTTCTCCAAGGATCGGAGACCACCCCCATTAACCTAACCAACAAGAACCCAATATAATAAGAAGCAGATGAAATCCAAACATATAACAAGATAGAGATGAGTTTCAAACATATAACAAGATAGAATTGAGTTGCAAACATATAACAAGAAAGATAAATCAAATTCCAAGATGGATCTAGAATTCCGTAACATAATCCTCCCACACTTTGTTGTTCACAAAAGCCTCTAAGGAAGCTAAACATCTATCTAAGTTGGGATATGTCCCCGACCATGATAGTGATAATGACAATGTGAACTTTTCAATTCTAAATTATGGAATGACCAAGATTTCTGAAGGATGTAATCTCACCACTTCACCACACACCAATCGAATCACCAAATACCGCATAAGGGTAAAAAAAATGTCTTCATACCCTACATTATGAAATAATGTAGCATCCTAAGGGATAAAGTAATTCCATTTAAAAATTAATGCAAATTCAATGTACATGTTAGCATACATGCAAATATACATATATATATAATGCTGGGATAGGTAACAAGGTTTAAGAATGAACTTTAAAACAATTAACCTAGACTGTGTAACTCTAGATGTCCTAAAAATACCCATGACTTTATGGGTCCGACTCTCTCACCGAAAGAGCCCCAGTGTGTGTTATCCGCACGAATTGGAGAAATCCAAGGAAGGGCCAGATCCACCGAGGCTTCAACTATTCCAAAACTATAAATATATAAAGTGTGAACTATACACACAACCACCAAGGGCCCTATGTCAGCAAATATGTTTTCCAGTATCGGTCCCCCTGGGACCTACACCTTCCATGGCGAGCTATATAACCCCCTTGAAGACAAAATTAAAATAATTTACACATTCCCAACCATTAACCAAGAATTCTTTTAAATAGGTATTTATCATTGGTATCGTCATACCAAAATTAGGATTGCAAGTAAATTTCATTATTCCATTCCAAAACCATTTATCCAAAAAGAATCCCAAGTTTTTCAATTGAAAAACTAAATCATGGCCACCAATATCGAAAGCCATAACCTTCTGTTGACCCATATCCATCTTAATCTGCATCAAGATAGGGTCCAAAAACTATTTCTCCTTCTTCTTAACACCAAGATATGAGTTAGAAACTTCTTGAACAATTATCCATCCATCCTCTAAGTCCAAAAGCCAAACTCCTAAATTGGCCAACTAGTGAATATCCTTCAGCAATCATTGCTTCTCAAGTGCTTTTCTTGTTTCACATGAGATAGGCTTCCCATAGAAAACTTGTTAAGAGCTCAAACACCATATTAGCTTTACTTGGATGGTAGTGCATACTCATATCATAGTCCTTTAGCAAGTTAAGCCATCTCATTTGCCTAATATTCAGCTTCTTCGGGGTGAACACATACTGCATGCTCTTACAATCTGAATAGATATCAACATGCATTTCATACAAGTAGTGATGCTAAATCTTTAATGCAAACACCACAGTTGGCAACCCTAGATGATGACTCAGATAATTTCTTTCATAAACCTTAAGCTGTCTAGAAGCATATGCTTCCACCTTACCATGCTGCATAAAGACACAACCTACTCCTATTTGAGATGCATCATAGTAAACTACAAAACCATCAATACCCTCGGGCAGGGTAAAAATTAGCATAGAAGTCAAATTATCTTTCAACTTCTCAAAACTACCCTTACAAATATCGGACCACAGAAACTTTACCTTTTTTGAGTCAACTTAGTCAATAGAGCAGCAATAGAAGATAATCTCTTTACAAACATCCTATAATACTCAACTAAAACCAAGAAACTCTAAATGTTAGTTAGAGTCGTGGTTCTAGGCCACTTCATAATCATCTCAAATTTCTGTAGATCTACCATGATTCCCTCACTAGAAAAAACATGATCCAAAAAGGTTACAACACTCAACCAAAACTCACAGTTTCAAAACTTGGCATACAATTATTGATCCTTAAGAGTCTGTAATACTACTCAGAGGTGATTGGTATGATCCTTTTCACTTTTAGAATATACCAAGATATCATCAATAAACATTATCATGAACAAATCTAAGAACTGCCACAATACCTAGTTCATTAGATCTATAAATGTAGCTAGAGCAATAGTCAACCTAAAAGACATAAGCAGAAACTTATAGTAACCATATCAGGTTTGGAAAGTTGTATTAGAGATATCCATATCCCTAATCTTCATTTGATGATAACACAATTGAAGTTCAATCTAAGAGAAATATCTATCACATTGAAGCTGGTCCACAAGGTCGTCAATCCTAGGAAGAGGATACTTATTCTTTATTGTTACCTTATTAAACTATCAATTGTCTATGCATATCCAAAGAGACCTATCTTTCTTGCACATGATAAGAACAAAAGAACCCCATGGATAGATAATAGGATGAATGAAACCTTTATCAAGAAGATCTTTTAGTTTCTCTTTCATCTCCTTCAAATCAGTCAGAGCCATTCTATATGGAAGGATAGATATAGAATGGGTATCCAATAAAAGATCCATCCCAAATTCTATTTCCATATAAGGAGGAACTCTAGGAAGATCATCAAGAAAAACCTTAGGGAACTCATTAACAACAAGGAAAGATTGCAAGGTAGGACTCTCAGAACTAAAATCTCTAACCCAAACTAGATGATAAAGGAACTCCTTGGAAATTAATTTTTTTGCTCTAAGATACAAAATAAACCTCCCCTTAGGTACTAGAGAACTCCCTTACCACTCAATCACTGGTTTATTTGAGAATTGGAAACTAACCTTGCGGGTCTGACAATCTAGAGAAGCATAGCATAAATAGATATAATGTATCCCAAAGATCACGTCAAAATCTACCATGTCCAACTCTATCAAATCCACCAAGGTCTTCCTATGAAATATAGATACTACACAACCCCAATAGACTCTTCTAGAAATAATAAAATCACCCACCGGGGTATACATAAAGAAGGGATCGATAAAACACTCAGGACCAAAACCAAAATAAACATCCACATAAAGGGTCACATAAAAAAAAGGAACCCAGATCAAGCAAACAATATACATCACAAGGGAAAATCTTTAACGTACTAGTAATAATTTTAGGAGATGCCTCAAACTCCTAGCGGGTAGAAAGAGTATAAAGACAAGTTTGGCCAGTGCCAAAACTAGAGTTATCACCCTTTTGTGTAGGAGCTGATAAAGTTATAATCGGGATCTTATTAGCCCTCATGGCTACTTTTCCTGCAGGACAATTCTTCTGTATATGAACATGCTGACCACAACTAAAACACTAATTCCTCCTCTAATCACAATAACTATGTTGACCATTAAATCAGCAAGGAGGAAAAGATGGCGCTGACTGAGCTTCACTAGCCTGAGACTAGCACCTTGTGCCTTAAACCCTCGTTAGTTTGAAAGTGATGATTATTAGACAACTTAGGATAAGGGATACTATCGTTAAATAGGAATTAGAACTCCCTTAATTCTTCTTTTTGGACCACTATCTACCATCTCTATCATTATTTTGTTGCCCTCTACCCTACTCTAAATATCTGAACTTATTACCTTACCTCTCTCTTATTTGTGCTCGCTTTTTTTCTCATCCTCA
This sequence comes from Capsicum annuum, assembly GCF_002878395.1. Taxonomy (NCBI): domain Eukaryota; kingdom Viridiplantae; phylum Streptophyta; class Magnoliopsida; order Solanales; family Solanaceae; genus Capsicum; species Capsicum annuum. Next base: position 46,396,215 of record NC_061120.1, read on the forward strand.
ACCTATTGCATGTATACCACAAGACTAGAGATATCCATATCGTTATTCAGCATAGAAGCCTTACACTCTAATTTCAATGCATCCTCCTTGAAAGTCATCCTTTCTTTCTCTAAGTTCATAAACTCTTTAGCCTTGGCCTCCCTTAACTCTTGAGGAAAGAAACAATCAAGGAAAGCACTAGAAAACTCATCCCATAGTGCTGATTCTGCATCATCACCTCTTGACTGCCCCCATTCCTCATAGCACTGATAAGCTCACAACTAAAAATTACCTCTTTTGTAATGAACCTTTTGGCAATTATTCCAAAAGAGCTGCTATAGATAGTCTAGTGTAATGGTTCCAACTGCTGGTAAAAATATTATTCTAGTAGAACTATTTAGTTCTATAACCATTGCTATTGATGGATAACTGTTGCAATAGGGTGTCTTATAGCAACAGCTACTTGAATCGTTGCCATAAAGTCACCTATGACAACATTTTATTAGAAAAATAGCTATTGCATTGGTTTTTTATTTTTCCCTCGCTAATTTTTCACAAATTCCACCAAAAGTTAAAGAAATATATAACAAAAATAAAAAAAATTTTTACTCTCAAATCACTTTCAGTTGACAACAAGTACTGTGAATCAACCTATTTGTCCACTGGCGACTGTCGACTACTGCTTCAACTCGCTTCGACTATCGCTCTGAATACCACTATAACCACCACAAATCAGTTTATTTTTCAAATTTCGTAAACTTTTAATTGTTCCTTTTTTGACTCGTGAACACGTAATAAAACCTATATATTATATGAGTCAATTTCTCGAATCTTCTTTGATCCTTCACAAAATATTCTCTTTTATTTAATAGCATGAACTAATTTGTTTATTGTACTTAAAATAGCCTAATTTACAAGAATAAAGAATCATTCGATTGAACCCCATAAGTGTCTATGGAAATACGCCGGTGTTGATTAGTTCAATGACAAAGTAAGAAATAGTACTCTTCTGCCCTGAATTGTTGCAACTGTCTTATACAATATATGTAATTTTTATTTATAGGGATTTTCCAGTTCTTATATGTACTTTCAATTTTATCTCTCAAATTTGCACTTTAATTTTTGAGATTTGGGGTTTTCTTTCTTAATTTAGTGATTTTAAGGATAATTTGGACCTAATTTTTTGAGTTTCTATTTTGGGGTTTTCTTTTCCTTCACTTTGATTGCAGGCCTAACATTTGGGGATGGTTTAAATTTTGATATGCACTAATATTTGGATGTGAAAGCCATAGGTTTTTTGGTTTTGATTTAACTAATGTTGCATTATTTGTTGTGGAATTATAACAGTGTCTATTATGGTAGTTTATTTGGATTAGCCCCTTGTTGTGTAGTTGTAGTTGATTTTTTCTCGGTGAATTGGTGATCAATGTGGTGATGGAAGTTTTCATGATATGGTCCACTCAAGTTTGTACAAGGATCATGGTTGAATTTGCATCCTATGGTGATAAACATCGTGGGCTGACCACATATGCTTTCTTATTAATTTACATGATTTTATTATTGTTAGTGATATTTTTAATTAGGTTCATGCATTTACAAAATTGTAGTTTATGGCTTGATTATTTTTTTGTTTTGCACTTTGGAGGCTTATTGTTTGTTAGTTCTATTTGCAAAAGATGAACATAAAGAACTAAATTATGTAGTTTTAAAGTTCATAATTTGTGGAGGAGAGTTGTGGTTTATTTTTGTATCATGTTTTGGAAGGTTTTGAATTTCTTGAGATTCCAAATGTTAAATTGAGATGTACTGATGTTTACCTAATTCGTTATCACTTGGTTTGAAAAGAGTAAATTTTGTGATTTCTTGTGCGGATGTACATCTTAGGATGGTTGCATTAAAGCTTTTGCTATGCACAAATCATATTTTACATTTTTTTGTTTCACCTAATATTACCTTACACTTTTACACGAGGCCCTTTTGATGATTTGAAACAATAACATCTCTAATCAGATGATGATAACTTTAGCTATTACTCTGAGGCAAAATAAGAAAGAAATTTGAGAGGGAAGGTCAAGGTCGATATTTGTGCGAATAAACAAGGGCATTTACGTGAACAATTTTTTTTGACTAGAATTGAGAAGGAGTATTTGAATTTATTGTGTAAGCAAATAGACTATAACAGCAAATGGGAAAAAACTAGCTAGCACAAAGAAAGAGAAAAAGAGTTAATAGTAGTACTAGTATATATTAGCTATCTTGTTCACCTAAACATTTTTTGATATCTATATTTATGTGTAAATGTTTCTATAAAAATGATTACTAATACCTAAAAAGCATCTGCAACTACAAAAATATATTGGAAAAGCCCAAACTCATCATTCACCAGCTGAAATTATTGATATCTGAGTTATTGAAGCTTGTGTGTTGATGTTCTGGCTTTTGATGGAATATTTTATATTTTTTCAAGGCAATATTGTATGTTTTCAAGCAACTATTATTGTATTTGATACTGGATTTTAGTGGTTTTAGGTCAATGGCTTAGCTTAAGAAGTAACTTGGATAAACAGTAAAAAAGGACCCTGACGGTCAAACTAACGGACCATCAGCCATGTGATGGACCGTTAGAGTTACTATCAAGGATAAACAAAATGGATAGAGCAGCTAACCAAAGTGACAGATCGTCAACTTGGCTGTTAGGCCGAGATAGAAAGTGCATCCTCAAGTGAAGGACCGTCAGACTAGTGATGGGCCGTTAACATGGCCGTCAACCCTTAGGCAGAATGAGGCAACTTGGGACCATCAGTGATAGTCCAGGTGATGGACCGTCAGACTACCGAAGAGCCATCAACCTGATCATTAACTTTGATGCGGCATTACTGAGTTCAAATTTCAAGTCCCTAGTACCTAGGAGCATATAAATACCAATCTAGGTTTAGATTATGTATATTTCATTCATTTTTTATTTGCTTTTCAACTTTTGAATATCTTGTAACTCATTACTCTCTGAGAAAGAGCGAAAATTGTGGATCTAGCTATTTTATTCATATTTTACTGAAGATTTAAGAATAATTATTGTAATTTTTGTAAGTAATTCTCTGAATTAATTTATGAATAACATAATGACTATTTTTTCTTCTCTTGAGATGTGTGGCTAAGCTGCCATAACTAGAGTTATGGGATCCTTGATGTGAATAGCTCATTGGGATTGTGAAAATACTTAATTTTCATACTTAATTGAGATTGTATAAACCCCTCTTCATATTAACGACCCTTCTTAGTTGCAAACTCAAAGGGTGAGCCTAAGAACATCACTTGTTTGAGTAGAAAATTGCATGTTGGGAAAAAAAGAAGTTTACATAGAATCCAAAGGCTTTAACCTTTGGGTTATGGGTTGATGCCTTAACGGGATTAACCCATATGAGAGACTAGTTGAATAAACCAGTGTATTCTTTAAGTTTAAAAGAATTGAAGGGTAAACTATCCATTTAGGTTGAGAAACAAAAGGGTAAACTTTAGAATTCAACAACTTTTGCAATTGAAATTATAAATTAGAAACTTAAAATAACTCACAACCCCGACTGCTTGAACATCTTGGTGAACATAATTCTAGTTTGTCTACTCTCACTGAATTAATGCTTGTAGTAAAACTCACTAGTTGGAACACTATTTTCTACAAACATCTAAAAATTGTTAACAAGTCAAACTCCCCTTTACTCCAGAACCTTTGATCAGCAGTCTATTAACAACTATAACACTTAGTTTACACAATATTCCCTATGGGATTCGACCCTAACCTATTTGGATTCTATATTTGACAGTGACTGCTTACACTTTCTAACGAGAGTTGTAATTTGGGTGCATCAAATTTTGGCACCGTTTCCTGAGAATACGGTTGTTAATTAAGTTTATAATTGTTATTTAACCTTTAGTCAAGTTTCCCAAATTTTACCTTTATTTGTTGTTTTTGTTCTTTGCAGGGTGATTATTGTGTATGCCAAGTACACAGAGATCAGGTGAACCATTATTACCAGTATATCTGGAACCTTAATTAATTGGCAGAATGGTTGATCAACAAGAAGCAGATAGACTAGTTACCTTGGCTAGAGCTTAGCTGAATCAATAGAATGATGGTCAACCAACACATCATCCTAATCTAAATGATGAGGATTTGGGAGATGATGATTTGTTGAATTCATCTAACCAAATATGTGCAGAGGATGTGGCTATACCTGTAAACCAAAATATGAACAAAAATTGCACTTTCAGAGTGAGACCAGATCGTCAAGCTATACAATTTGATCTTAAGGAAGATGAGAAAGATATGGATGGAGCTGGTCAAACCGAAGCTATTATTCTTCCACCATTGGCACCCGAAGCTAAGTTCAACATCATGAGCACCATGATTCAACTACTTCATCTAAAGGGGTTGTTTAGTGGACTTCCGGGTGATGACCCAAATATGCATTTAGTGAACTTCGTCTCTATTTTTAAGACTTTTGATAACCCGGGAGTTGGACAAATGCTATTCTATTGGGGTTATTTATATTATCTCTATTTAGGGAGGCAACATTATGGTTAAATAGGCTGACTCTTGATTCTATAACAAACTAAAGGCAGTTAAAAGAGGCTTTCCTAGAAAGGTTCTTTCTACCATCTAGGATGTTACAGTTAAGGGATAAGATAAGATACTTTAGAAAATTTTCGACTGAAGCTCTTCATGAGACCTGGGAAAGGTTCAAGAAGAAGTTGATGCAGTTTTCTAACAATAAAATGACAGAAATATACTTGATGGAGACTTTATATAGAGCTTTAAACTCTATTACGAAACCAATTGTGGATAATGCTGCAGGTGGAGCATTTATGGATCTCACTTTTTCGGTAGCTTTAAAAATGCTTGAGGATGACTAAACAGAGTAGAGCTTGGCATACCAGGGATACTGAAATAGCAATATCTACTATGTCTAGTGGTATATATATGGAGAAATTTCAGAAGGAGGAGGGGCGTGACCAAGATATGGCATACATGAAGACCCAGATAGATCTACTTACTAAACATTTATTATCTAGGAAGACTAAGAAGGTAAAAGCTATTGGGTCATAAGGTATAGCCGACTCTGATTCTGAGAAGGAGGCTAATTATTTGAATAACCAGGGATTTTTTGAGGCAACATCCAAGGAAACCAAGGTCGGTACTATTATGATAAAGCTGGGTACAGGGAGCGCGACCAAGGGAACTGGAAAAACAAAACTGACAGGAGTGGTTTGTATGTGCCTCTTGGGAATCATGATGCTGCTGATACTAGTTTAGGAAATATGTCCATGGAGGACATGATGGTGAAATTCTTGAAAGGAGTGGAATCAACAAATACAGGTGTGACTGAAATAAAGAGTGATTTGTTATTGATGATTCAGTTGGTTGATTTGCACTCCACTTCTATTAAGCGACTAGAGCAGCAGATGAACCAGTTATTTATAGCATTTAATAAATGAAAGAGTGGTACATTTCCAAGTAATACAGTGAAAAATCCTTAGAATGATGGCTCTTGTGTGGCAGTTACTACTCGGAGTGTTAAAGTATTACTGGGCACTTTTGTGGGCAAACCTGTGATTGATGATATGGTTGAAGAAGATGTGAATGATGAACAAAACCCTCTAGTGGAGTCTGAGAAGCTGGATGTTAATGAGATTCCATCTAACCATTAGCAGGTTGATGAGTTAAAAAAGGATAAGGGAAAGGAGAAGGAAGCAGTGGTTACTACTTTCCCAAAACCATTGCCTCTCTTCCCTTATTATTTGAAAGAAAAGCTGATGACATAAAGTTTAGCAAATTCATGGCGATGCTAAAGCAGTTGATAGTGAATGTGCCTTTAGTGGAGGTACTAGAGTAGATGCCTGGATACACTAAGTTTATGAAGAACCTTGTAAAAAAGAAGAGAACAGTGAGCTATGAACCGGTGGATAATATTCACCATTGTGGCATCATTTTTACAAGATCCTTGGTCCAAAAGAAAGATGATCCTAGAGGATTCACCATCCTTTATACTATCGGGTCGCTTGATTTTTTCTAAGTCCTTATGTGATCTTAGAGCAAGTATTAACCTGAAGCCTCTTGTTATTTATTAAAAGTTGGGTTTGGGGGACCCTACACCTATAAATATATGACTATTAATAGCAGACAGGTCAGAGAACTGGCCAGTGGGGATAATGTATGACATGCTAGTTAAGGTGGCTAGCTTTATATTTCCTGCTGATTTTGTTATTCTGGATTGCAAGATGGACTTTGAGGTATCCATAATCTTGGGTAGACCTTTTCTCGCAATCCGGAGCATGCTTATTGATTTGTGGGCTAATGAGCTGCTGTTCAGACATAATAATAAGGTATTTTGGTTTGATGTGTGCTGATCTATGAAGAAGCACAAAGAGATGAGTTTATTCTCCATTATTGATGTTTATTATAAGGATGAGTGAGAGGTTCCGACCGAGGAGAAATTTGCTATTGAAACTTTAGTTGTGGTCTTGATGAACTTTGATAGCGAAGGTATTAAAGAATATGAGGAGGCAGTATGTGCCCTGATGGGAATGGGATCATATTTATGTGCTCCTAAGAAGATTGATTTGGACCTAAAAAATTGCCCAACACAAATGACTAAACTATCTATTAAAGAGCCATCGGTGTTGGAGTTGAAGGAATTGCCAAGCCATCTATAGTATGTGTTTCTAGGTAGTGGAAATACTTTACTTATGATTGTGCAGCAGATTTGGGTGAGAAGCAGGTTGAAGAACTTATCTCTATGCTTAGGAGATATAAAATGGCCATAGGGTGGACCATTCCTGATATTATTGGTATTCTTCTAGGTATTTACACTCACAAGATTCAGCTTGAGGAAGATTTCACACAATCTATTGAACACCAATGCCACCTTAACCCATCGATGCAAGAAGTGGTTAAGAAGGAGATCATTAAATGGCTTGATTCAGGAGTTGTATACCCCATCTCTGATAGTAAGTGGGTAAGCCCCGTCTAATATATGCCCAAGAAATGGGGCATAACTATAGTGGTGAATAGGAAAAATAAGTTGATTCTACTCAGGCCTGTGATGGAGTGGGGAGTTTACATGGACTATCGTAACCTCAAATCATGGACTTTAAAGGACCGCTTCCCAATGCCATTTATGGATTAAATGCTTAATTAGATGGCGGGAAGAGGTTGGTATTATTTCCTGGATAGGATTCGGGCTATAAAAAAAATTTTATCGCCCAGAGGATCAGGAGAAGATAACATTCATTTACCCATATGGTACTTTTTCTTTCAAGTAGATGTCGTTCAGTCTGTGTAATGCACCCGCCGCCTTTTAATGGTGCATGATGTCTATATTTTTTGATATGGTGGAAGACACCTTGGAGGTGTTTATGGATGACTTCTCAGTGGTAGGTGATTCTTTTGAGCTTTGTTTAGTAAATCTGAGTAGAGCATTACATCGATGCAAGAAGTTTAACCCCGTGCTGAATTGGGAAAAGTGCCACTTCATGGTGAAGAAGGGCATTGTTCTTGGTCACAAAATTTCAGCCAAGGGAATTGAAGTCAACCGAGCAAAGTTCAAGGTTATTGAGAAACTACCTCCTCTCATTTCAGTAAAAGGAGTTCGTAGTTTCCTTAGTCATGCGGGATTCTATTGTCGATTTATAAAGAACTTCTCCAGAATTACAAATCCACTTTGCAAGCTTTTGGAGAAGGAGGCCTAGTTTATATTTGATGATGATTATAGGAAGGAATTTGAATGCCTTAAGGAGAAACTAGTTGATGCCCTAATCATTGTTGTGCCAGATTAGTCGATGCAGTTCGAAATTATGTGTGATGCAAGCGGAGTGGCACTTGGGTCTGTCCTTGGCCAAAAGAAAGAAAAGTTGTTTCATCCTATTTACTATGCAAGCAAGGCATTGAATGGGGCCCAAGAGAATTACATTGTTACTGACCAAGAATTTCTCGTGGTGGTCTATGTATTTAAAAAGTTTCGTGCTTATCTTTTGGGTACCAAGGTGGTGGTGCATACAATGTAAGAATCAAGTTGCAGATCACCTGTCTAGACTCAAGGGATATCAGCTCAAAATTGATGATACATTTCTGGATGAGAAAATCCTGGCTGTTGTTCTTGAAAGAATACTTTGGTATGCAGACATTGCAAATTTTATGGCAAGTGAGATTATCCCGGAGAATCTTTCTTTTCACCAAAGAAAGAAGTTTCTCCATGATGTTACACACTACTTATGGGATGATTCATATTTATTTCGACATTATACAGATAATATTATCAGGAGGTGTATCGCAGAGGTGGACATGCTGAGTATCCTTGAAGCTTGTCAGGCTTCCCTAGTCGGGGATCACTATGCAGGTGACCATACTGCGAGAAAAGTGCTGCAGAGTGGCTATAATTGGCCGACCTTATTCAAAGATGCATATGAGTTTGTTCGGAGATATGACCAATGTCAGAGACAAGGGTCAATCTAAAAACACCATGAGATGCCCATGACAAAAATAATGGAAATTGAGTTGTTCAACGTCTAGTGTATTAACTTCATGAGGCCCTTTGTAAGCTCTTATGGGTTGAATTACATCTTGCTTACTATCGATTATGTGTCTAAATGGGTTAAGGCTATTGCCTTGGCTGATATTGTAGGAAAGAGAGTGGATGCATTTCTTAAAAATAATAGCTTCTCTCGCTTTGGGGTACCACATACCATTATAAGCGACGGTGGATCACATTTTTGCAACCGAGTGTTCTGGGCTACCTTGGTGAAATACGGTGTTAAGCAACACAAGGTGGCAACTCTATATCACCCACAGACTAGTGGGAAAGTGGAGATTTTGAATTGGCGGATAAAAGATATTCTTGCCAAAATGGTGAATGCAAGTAGACAAGAATTATCCAAGAAGTTGGATGATGCCTTGTGGACATACAGAACGACTTTCAAGATATCCATCGGCATGTCACCATACCAGTTGGCCTATGTTAAGACATGTCACTTACCGATTGAATTAGAGCACAAGGCACTGTGGGCACTCAAGAGGCTAAATTTGAATTGGAATGAGGCAACAGAGCTGTGACTGGGGCAGCTGAATAAGATGGACGAGTTCTATCTCGGGGCTTATGAAAGAGCAGACCAGTATAAAGAAAATATAAAGAGGTACCATGACTGGAGGAATGAAAAGCATGACTTTCAGAAGGGTGATTAGGTACTCCTCTTCAGTTCCAGACTGAAGCTCTTTCCAGGTAAACTTAAGTCAAAGTGGTCTGGCCCATTTAAAGTTGACCAAGTCTATTCATCTGGAGTAGTTGAACTTAAAAATGAGGACAGAAGTGTCTTCAAGGTTAACGGGAAATGAGTAAAGCTCTATATTAGTCCAATGGACTCAATAAAGTGCTTTGCTACCATCTATCTTGATGAAGTCTGAGTAATCAAGAAAACTGAGTCGTGCAGTGGGATGCAACCCACAAAGTGTTGTTGTAAGCACATTTAGAGTTTATTTGTTGTTTTTGGTTCAAGTTGATGTGTTTATAAAGTGTGCAGTATTGAGAATGCAGAAAGATAGGATTAAATCCAATTGAAAGAGGTTAACAGGAAGGTTGATGGACCGTCAAGGTCATGATAGATCATCACTGAAATCGTCAAAGCCATGGTCAACTGATGTACATTCTGGGTAAGGGTTGATGGTTAAGTTGATGGACTATCACATGTACGATAGACCGTCAAAGTAAAGATAAAAAATGAAGTTTCTGGATAGGACTGACTGGAATTTTGGTGGACCATCACCTCTATGAAGGACCATCAGCTTAACCGTCACAATATGGTAGGATGATCGTGTTTTTGGTAAGGTCTGATAGGTGAGTCGACGGACCATCGAAGCATTCACAGACCGTCAACTTAACCCTAACTGATAAAAGGTCGGGTCATCTTAATTCAAACCCAATTAGGTTATTTTTATCTTATCAAAAAGAATTTAGGTGATAAAAGGGAACGGTTACGTTAGTTACCACTCTTTTCAAATCCTAAGACCATTTAAATTCTTCTACCGAATCATTCATATCCTCTTAGGACTCTTCCTCTTCCCTATTCTCTCCTATTTAAACAACTCTCTTATTCTCTTCTTCTTACCACAAAGAAAGTTAAGTCTCTCACTGATAATGCAATCTAGTAGTCATAGTGTTTGTGAAAGTCTAAAAGTTTAGAGTAGTGAAGAATATTACAAAATCAAGGTATGATCGCAACTTTTCTCTTTTTCTAGAGTGATAAATATGATGTGTGTAAGTTGTTAATGCTTTAATAGAACTTTATCTTATTTTCTTTTGCATTGTTGTGTTTTTGACTAAGTCAAACTCAGGTTCTGTGTGAAATCTGAGTAAGCCATGTACCAAAAAATGGCAAAACTTATGTCTGAAAGTTGATTTTGTAGAATTGTTGTGCATAATTAAGTAATGTATGATAGGTATTCGACAAATTTCCCAAGTGAAACTCAATGTTAAAAAATCAAAGTGAAGGCAACCTTAACGGGCCGTTGGACACCCGACGGACCATTACTTTTACCATTGGAAGGTCTTTAAAGAAATGGGTTACTAGTTTATCCATGATGGATAGCTTGACGGATTGTTAGACCCCTGATGGACCGTCATATTGACCATCGTTGGGTTATAAAAAATTATCTCACTAGTTAAGGCTTGACGGCCAGGGCAACAGACCAATACAATCCGACGGACTGTCAACCCACCTGTCAAGTCAGGTTTATAAAAAAATATTTATTCTGATTCTGATCAAACTATTTTTGGATATGTTGTTTAGGAAAATGGAATACAAGCTACACCATAAGCAGAGATGGTGGTAGGACTTAATATGGAAGGGAAAGAAATGAGCCAGCATTAAGTGGGGAGGCTCTGGCTTTCAACACTCGACAAAGGGATAGGATGAATTAGGCACTCTTCTATTCTGAAGAGAAGAGTGGGAGTAGTAGCAGTAGCACAAGTTTGAGCCCCAATGAGGAAGAGGTTAATACATCAAACCCCGACTAAGTTGAGGCATCAGAAACTGAGGATTCTAATGTAGTTAAGAGCAAAGACCCTCAAACAAGGAAAGAAATAAGGTGGCAAGTTGAAAAAGCAAAGGATAAGTACCTTGATGGATTGGAACCAATAGCGACCATGCCAATCAAGAGGCCAATCTCTGAAGATCACCAAATTATGACGATCGAGTTGGATGAGTATCCAGAGCTTGAGCGTCAATTTAATGAATATGAGTTATCCTGAATGAGCAAACCTCTAGGGGTATGCCAACCAAATCCTATACAGGAGTTATTTTCCAATTATTTGGCACTGGCACAGAAAGATTGTCCTAAGGGCTCAAAAATCTCAGATTTTCCCAACAGGGAATCCATTTCAATCAGAGGGGTTACCATTAATAGATCATTCTGCACGCTGAACAAAATATTGTTTGGGCCTAAGTATGAAGCATCGGTTGCGGTCCCAGAGCATAAGCATAGTATGACCACAACATCCACTCAAAGGCCTTAGTTGTCTAAGCTCCTTACTGATGAAGACAACCCATCCTGGGCACTCAATTCGTGAGATCACATTGCTAAATCATCTCTCATCTTTTGAGCTAAGTTTTGGTGGGCTATTTTTTAATTAAGGTTGATGCCGACAGGGGAAGATGCTAACTTGGACAGTTATAGGGCTTTGTTTGTGGCTAGTATGATTTTTGGTCTAAAGATTGATTTTGGCCAAATTATTGCTGATGAGATGTTTGTTCGAGCTCATAAAGTGGCAAGTGCGTTACTGCTTCTATGTTTGATCACAAAATATGTAGGCAAACCAATGTACCATTGATTATAGGAGTTTATAATGAGGTGCGTAAAACTCACAGGCAGGATATAGAAAAAATAAAGGATGACTCAAAATATGAAATACGAGTTAACAAACCTCTTACTTATCATATGCAGTTAGTACCAGTCCCCGACACTTCTGAGATTCCGACAGGTATGCCGTTGTTTGTCACTATTTATGTGCCACTGAATTATGTGCTGCTTAGTGCTTCTACAGGATCAACATCTATTCCTCCAATGGGTGGGACTTCAGATACTACATCTGTCCCACCTCAATATTCGGAGCACAGGCTGACACAAAAAAATTTCACCAAGTCTTTTAAACAACATAAAAAGTTTGAGAAATAGTTGAGCACCTGGGAAAAATAGTTCAAGCCCTTTGTTTATCATATCATTGAGAATCTTTAAAACCATACAAGCAGATTTAGGATAGAATAGATGATATGGAGGAGAACATAAACAAGAGGATGGACGCACTATCATTGCTGATTTTACAAAATTTATGGCAGAGTTCAAGCAAGTACAAGCTAATATAGCTAATCTTAAGATACGACCAATGCAGCCCGCGTTTGATCCATATTTGGTCATTCATGATAAAGATGAGGGTCTTGTTGACCTTATAGGAAACCAGCTGAAAGATAAGGGTAAACAAGTTGATAAAAGTGTTGATAGAAAAGCTTTAAAGAGAAGAAGATGAGAGGATATGATGCCAGAAGAAAGAGAATCCAGAGATGTGAAGAAAGTTGCAAAGAGGTCAAGGAAAGATGAAGAAAAAAGATAGAAAGTTATAGATGAAACTGCAGGAGTTTTAACCAGTACTGTCCTAGCCAGGGGGACAATTCCAGATCTGGTTCCTATTGAGATACCTTCAAGACAAGAGGAAGCTGATTTGAGTACCCCTACCATGATAGGGGTCAATGTTGCTACACCAGAGGCCAAAGAAGCCTTCCCACACTTTACTAATTCATCAGACTAAGAGGCTTTGCAAGTATTCCACTCCTTTGTACTTTATGTTAATGTATTGAGGACAAAACATTTTGTTTAGTAGGGGTGGGTTTCTTGTTATGTTGTAATCACCATGGGGGTTTTTGTTGCCTGTTTTCTTTTTCTCCCGTGTATTATCTAGTAGAACCGGCATGTTTAGGTTGCATATGTATTTTCTTGTGATGTATATATCGTTCGGTGTTTATAAATATTACTTTCGTTCCTTTTTGACACCCTTTTTGTATATATGGATGATAAATGAATGTGGAAAAGTACTTTGAACATGTTGTATGACTATATTCTTCTTGTCACTTTGTATATTTTGAACAATAATTTGTGATTCTGTGATTGGCATTAAGATGCAAAAATAAAGTAAGCATGAATATGTGGTGTAAATCCCAAGAGTTGGTAGAAAGTGTTAACTCATTGATTGTGTGCGCGAGTGTTTGTTATAGGTCTTGCATAGTGTAGACACCTAGAACTTTCCCGGTTAATTGATTTTGCCTTGTTATTGATTCAATGTGATGGGATACCAATCCCCTTTCAATTATATGTCCACTTAGTTGTAAAGAATGACCCTCTAAAAAGATTTTCTTTCTTTCCCTTATTGAGTCATTTTTGAGCTTATGTTAGTGTTTATTCATCCCCAATAACTCCAACTCACTCTTTTTAGGATGTTAACACCTAGCTTTGGCCTTGGTACAAATTTTGGATGTTGTGCACCTCAACTTATGCAAAATGCCTAAGTTGAGGGTGACTACTTTTAAGAAATAGCAGTTTGTTGAAAGTGATTTGGAGTTATAATAAATTATCGTATCTAGCTCTGATCTAGTTAGATAGTTTGCACCTCAACTGATTGTATCAGCATAAGTTGAGGTTTCCTGATTTAGACTCTTTTAAAAAAATTTGGGTTTATGGCAAAATCATGGATAAATAGTGTGTATTGTAAGTAAGCTAGAAAATCATTAGCCCTGGTGAGTAGCAATTAAGGGAAAAGAGAGTGAAGTTCGAACTAAAAGTTATTTTCCCCAAAATTGATCGTCACCTAACACCGGAACCTTATTATAAGCCATAGAAAGACCTGCTTGATCTTTGCCAATCAACCATAGGGGAACATTGGATGATAAGGGAAAGCTTATGGGTGTGTATGCTGTGTTTTCAACTTTCTTGATGAGTGTGAGAGTCTTGATTTTCGTCCATAAGTTAAATGACTAATGTGTGGTGGACTTCTTTGACTGTGAGGGAAACTTTAGTTATTCTTAGTTTTGCTGATTTATGTGGGATATTGTATCCATGTTTGTGTGTGTACTGAATTGTAAATAATCCCAGTTGTAGATCCTGATGTGTTGAGACCATATGATTGAGATTATAGTTGAGTGGTTGTGTGAAATCTAGTTCAACAGTCGAATGCCCATCATTGTATTGTTCATGTATGCGATTTGGTATTGAGTTGCTTGAGGACAAACAGTTATCTTAAGTTGAGGATGTTGATGTTTTAGCTTTTGATGGAGCATTTTACATCTTTTTCAAGGGATAATTATATGTTTTCAAGTAACTATTATTTTATTTGATACTAGATTTTAGTGTTTTTTAGGTCAAGGGGTTATCTTAAGAAGTAACTTGGAAAAGCAATAGAAAAAGGATGCTGGCGGTCTAAATGACGGACTATCAAAGTTACCGTCAAGGATAAACAGAACAGACAGAGTAGCTAAGCTAAGTGATGGACCATCGGACCTCTAATAGATCGTTAACTTGGCCGTCAGGCTGAGATAGAAAGTGCATCCTTGAGTGATCAAGCGACGACCCAAGTAAGGGAACATTAGACCACTGATGGGCCATCAACATAGCCATCAACCCTTAAGGTAGAATGAGCCAACTTAGGATCATCAGTAACAGTCCATGTGATGGACCATCAGACTACCGATGGGCTGTCAACCTGATCGTCAACTTTGACACGGCATTACTGAGTTTAAATTTCAAGTCCTCAATACTTGGGAGAATATAAATACCCAGTGTAGGTTTAGATTAGGCATCTTTCATTTATCTTTTATTCACTTTTCAACTTTTGAATATCTTGTAACTCATTATTCTCCAAGAAAGAGCTGAAATTGTGGATCTAGCTATTTTATTCATATTTCACAGAAGATTCAAGAACAATTATTTTAACTTTTGTAAGTAATTCTCTAAATTCATTTATGAATAACTCAATGGATATTTCTTCATATCTTGAGATGTGTGGCTAAGTTCCCATACTAGGGTTATGGGATCCTTGATGTGAATAGCTGATTGGGGTTGTGAAAATACTTAATTTCTATACTTAATTGAGATTTTATAAAACCTTCTTCATATTGATGACTATTTTTGGTTGCAAACTCGAAGGGTGAGCCTAAGAACATCACTTGTTTGAGTAAAAAAGTGCATGTTGGGAAAAGAAGAGGTTTACATGGAATCCAAAGGCTTTAACCTTTGGGTTATGGGTTGATGCCTTAATAAGATTAACCCACATGAGAGACTAGTTGAATAAACCAACGTATATATCCATTTAAGTTGAGAAACAAATGGGTAAACTTTAGAATTCAACAACTTTTACAATTGAAATTATAAATTGGAAACTTAAAAAAACTCACAACCTCGACTACTTGAACATCTTGGTGAACATAATTCTAGGTTGTCTACTCTCATTGAATTAATGCTTACAATAAAACTCACTAGTTGGAACATAATTTGCTATTGAAATTTTACAGGTGGGGTTGAGTGTTTCTGGGTTTTGAGGAGTCACTATTTTTATCTATAAATCAGCTATAGGTCACTGAAAACTCAAAGCGTGTGTCATTTAAGCAATTTGGGTCATTTTTTTTTAGTTTTTTGGACATTTAGTGCTTTGCATTTGTGATGTGAAATGGCATAGGGAAACTATTTAAAAGTTTACTATTCTTTTATTTTAATAGGTTTTTGATATATATTATTTTTAATGAATATAAACATTCCATTTTGAAGAAAAGAAGGAAAATAGGGTCACAGATTCAATAGTTTTAGAAGTAGGAAACAACTAATCTCCTTCACCTGAAGCTTTTTTAGAATCAATTTTTGAGTCTTGTGATCTGAAAGTATACTAAAAGAGTATCATCCCTAACTTCTGGTCCTCTTATTAATTTTTTTAGAATATTCAACTTTTAATGTCAAAGCTTATTGATCATGATAACTTTTGTCTCTATTCCCGTCTCGAAGTGATGAAAAAGTTTATTTGCTCCCAAAATAATGTGTTGGTAAATTACATAACCCTAAGTTGATCTATAAATTGGATTAACATTGCTACTTGTGCCTCTTTTCCTTAAAATCTTCTATTCAAACTCAATGTAAATTTTCTAACAAATAATCTTATTGAACTTAGAGGCGGATCCAAATATAAAATTTAAACTTTATGGATCCAAATTTTAAGGTCCTTAGCATTGAACTCACTATATTTTTTAAGTTATAAATTCATCTGTTAGTTATTGCATTTTTTGTATATTTTTACACATATATTTATGCTCCGCATCAAAAGTAATAATAGTGAGTTGCATACACTCTCGATGATGATGGTGAAATAGATTTCCCTATGACTTGCTCGTGGAAATACCCAAACCAATTGTTCGTCCCTCCGCTATAATGAATGAGTTGATTGCATTGATGGTGAATGATAACATCTTTCTTAAATAGCAAGTATTTGTCAAGGTTTACTCTTGGCCTAAATCAATTCGGTAGTATTGTACATAAATATGTTGTCCTATAATTGTACCGACAGAAATTGTTGAAACCTAAAAAGAACATGCTATTTGGTATCTTTTTCAGCGAGCTGGAGTGGAGGAGGTGCAAGTTTAAAAGTTCCTTTTGTGTGCACTGAAAGCTGAAGTCTTTCTTCTAATGGTTTTACCAAATTGAATGTTGTCCAACACGAGTTTTTGCTATCCATGGTGACTTTATCCCCACTGCTTTAGGGGAGTTCTTTTTTTGTTTTTGCATGATTGCATATGTTGTCTAAGTTTCTTATGCATTGGATTTACATTCTTACAAATTACTACATGACTAAGTTTCCTAACGAGAACTTCCATGCCTTATTCTAATGTTTAATGCTGCCTAGTTTTGTGATCTTTAACTTTCTAAATGTCTAGTGTTACCTTTCATCCTAAAATAAAAAATTAGCCATGAGATAAAATCCTAAATGTAATTATTTGAGGAAATCGTTCACTTTATACATTTCATTTGTATAGCATATGGTAGATTTTTGCTTTTATCATGTCTTTTTGGAGTTCCAATCAACAGAAAAATAAAAAAGGAGAGTAGGGTGAATTTTCTTGTTTTTTACTTTAGAAATTCTTGAAAAATTTGGTAGACTTGTAGGGGGATATAAAGGGGTCTAATCAGTGGATATTAGGTGGTTATTTGGGCTTATATGTATGAGAATCACATATTTTTGGTAGGTCAGTACGATAATACATATACTTTTTTCTTCTTGTTTGGGGTAAACATGATTAATTTGTGGGTTCTGAGATCTTACTAAAGAGAAATGGTGTAATAATGTTGTGTTTGGTCTAGCTTCGCATTGATTTAATCTGAAAGTTTGAAAGGAAAATAGGTAAATAAAGACATTGTTTTGTTCTGATGAGTTAGGAGATGAATAAAGGGAAACAAAATACGAGTTCTGATGCCATTGAGAAAATTATGGTAGATGTTAAGGCATCAAAGGAAATACCCAAAACAACTTTTTTGTGGTCTTTGACTCTTGTTGTTCATCTTGGATATTGATATTGTATTACACTTATCATGGTTGTACATTTACAAAGTTCTGGTAATTTCTTTGGATTTCATTTGTTTTCTTGTTTCTTTTATGATGTCTTGAAAATAAACATTCAGTTTAGGTAGAATTCTCTAGTTACTTACTTCTGTACTAGTTAATTGAATTGTTGATTATAATACTCTGTAGTTAGTGAAAAATTTTTATTTTTTATATTTTCTGCTCCGCTATTAGTTAATGTTATGGTGGTTTTTGTTAGTGATGATTTCAAATTTCTTAAGGGGAACTAAGATAATTTCTTTTTCCCCAAATCTTTACATGAAAAAAATAAGCTTTAGTTGGCAATTCTTATGAGTGTGGGAGATCGTAAAGTTCAAACTTTGCTTTTGCAGCTATGAAGTACTTTGCAGGCCATTGGATTCTAATTAGTTCTTTGAAGATATTCCGCGTTCATGTTATCTTTGCATATTTAGTAATTCTGTCCTTTTATATTCATACTACTTTTTTTTTAACAAAAGGAGGTTTAGTAAATAGTACTCTTAGAAGTTTTGCAATCATTTGACGGTACAAAGTTATGGGGATTCGCTAGATTTGCTGGAGATTGCGCCAGTGGCCACTGGAAGTTGCACTGTGGAAATAGTTCCGAGCACAAGTCCGATATAAAAGATTATTGCTCCCAGATGATCCTTTAGATTCATGATATTTATGATCCCAACAAGGCAAGCATAAAACTTCCTCATCTCCATTGTTGGTACATTGTTACAAACACTGATGATAAATATTTGGTTCTTCTTGTCTCTTATTCTCCTCTAGATAAATGTCAAGATTAAAATTATTTTCAGTACATTGCATGGAGCTGTGGCTGCTGAGGCAAAGAAATCGTAGGCTAATTGGGTTGTTTAGAAATTTCTTCAGCGTCTAATTCCTTTTGTTAACGTGATTTTATATTCAAGTTTTATTAAACTTTTCTTCCTATTATCGGTATTTTCCCAGACATCTCAAACATGAGAAAAAATGTTGCATGGAAGAGTTGCAGTGTAATATTGTTATCATGAAGCGATCTCAGCCAAAAGTTCTCTGTTTAAATTTACTAAGCTCACCTAAAAAGGAACCTGATGTCATATGCACATTATATTTAGAGAAAACTCAAATATGTGGAAAAGAATCAGACAAGAAGGATTTGTTGGATTCTTATCGAGGTCCATTCGTAACTCTATCAAGTAGTCCATAGATGTTCAATATGAGAGAAAATGGTACTTTTGGTACAAACATGGATTAATGAATTAAGGGTATTATCTCACTCAAATCTTGCTGCTTATCTTATTTTCTTGATGTACTAGTTGGATCATCAAATTGGTGTGAAGTCTTCCATTTTGTATACTCTTGGAATCTGACCATTTAAATTTAAGCATTCTGATAAATCATATTGGTATTTTATCTTGCAATTTACTCTTTTATATCAATTATCATTTACTTTTGACTTTAATTTTCACTTTTTCATTTCAATATACTGTCTAAGCTCCTAATCTTCCTTACCGAACCTACTCAAACTTCACAATTCAAGAGCAGATGGGGTTTAATCCTTTTCAATTGATTGTCAATGTCAATACTTGTCTGTGTTTAATAAAATATGCATAAAATAGAAAACTAATGGACTCTATGTTCCCTAGTAATTATTTAATTACCAAAAAAGAGTATGTTAAATATATTCTTTCATCCATTCTGCTTAACCCTAGGTATAGATCATTTGTAGCCAGATTACTGGATATTTGTCTAATCTACGGTCCCCAGGTTATGATTCTACCTTGACAAACTATGTCCTCTCAGCTGATTTGTATGCTCGGAGGTAGATAATGATGCTAGATTATGACCCTCCCTTCTACCCCTAAAAGGAATAAATATTGCTATTCAAGGGTTGCATACCATTACAGAACAGAATTTACATTTTTCCATGATTGATTATGAAGAAATAATTTCAGTAATTGAGCGTCTTCTGTTAGTAATCTTAACAGTGTGGCTGGAAAATGTATAATGAATCTCATTTGCGCCTTCTCTTATTTATATGCAAATTTTGAAAATTCTCGTAGAATCATTAGATTATTTCCCACTTTGGACATATCAAGCAGTTGCTACTCTATCAGTATATGACATTACTTTGGAATCTGCTTCTCTTTCATTTTGAGCATGAATATCATTGATGTGTTGACTCTTTGATCTTTTCAGTGGTCACAACTATTAGGTGGAATTTTCAATGATACAAACTAAAGTTTGTTGAGGTTTTTTTAAGTTATAATGTCAAGTTAATAGTAGAAAAAACTAGTGTACATGTTCTATTAAATTGGATTATGTGGTGTTCTATAAATACCAATAATTACAACAACTTTGACTCATTTAGCCAAATTAACTAATATCTCTTCCTCTGTTTTACTTTTCTGCTAATCTGTAGCAGTGTTAGGATATATATATTCTATATCGTAGCCTCAAGCTGTCTAGAAAAAGAACAAGACTGATGTTGATAAAGTTTATTATTGGTAA
Source organism: Capsicum annuum (assembly GCF_002878395.1). Classification (NCBI taxonomy): domain Eukaryota; kingdom Viridiplantae; phylum Streptophyta; class Magnoliopsida; order Solanales; family Solanaceae; genus Capsicum; species Capsicum annuum. The sequence continues at coordinate 46,416,356 of NC_061120.1, forward strand.
TTGCTAAGGTGCTTTACTATGGCATTATACAAATTCTATTCCAACTATTGCCAAATACGCTGTGTGACATGCTCAAATATTTGAAACCTATGTGTAACACTTTTGTACTTTTTGAATCCCCTATTTTAAAAGTTTTGGTTTCTAAATATGTTGTCATTTAAGTGCTTATTGAGCTTATTTATTCTCTTTTTATAGGTGTCCAAAATGAAGAAGGAGATGAAGAAAGAAGTGATGAAGAAATTGACCTTACTTGAGAAGATTTTTGAATTGTTGATTGATGCTTTAATATTGATCTTTTTGATATTGAATTAAGTGAAACTTATCACCACTCAAACTTGATACTATATGGGAAAACTAATGATCATTTGACTTTATACATTTTACTTTTGGATTTACATTACTAGTTTGTTGCATAAAATTTTAATTTGGATTATTATATTAATGAAAGATTTTGTTGTGATATATATATATATATATATATATATATAATTGTATTAATATAATTCTCTCTCTCTATATATATACTAATATATTCATCATTGCAATATGTGATAAAAATCGTTGAGATAGCTAATTAAAATAGTTGTAATAGGTAGCAAAAAAAGGTTCCAAAAGATTTGAAAATTGTTGCAATAGGTGTCAAAAAGCATTGTAATAGATATTAAAAATCATTGCAGAAGACTAATAAGAGTTGCAGTAGATATTCGAAAATTATTGTAATAGAGTTATTGCAACGCTTTCCTGTGGTTGCAATATAGTCTATTGCAACGGCTCTTAACCGTTGCTATAGATAATATGAAGCATCCCAATAAGAGTTACAAACCGTTACAATAGGTCTATCTATTGCAACGATTGTTGTAACCATCGCAAAAGTCATTGTGATACATCAATTGCAACACTCATATATGCAATACCTGCCAAACTATCACGATAGCTCTATTGCAATGATTTCTGTATCTATTACAACGGTTTTTGAACCATTACCACAGGGGTAATTTCGATTAGTGAATATATCCTTCAACTGCTAGGCAACAAACTCCACACCCTCAGAATTATCACAATGAATATCTTTTCCATATCATCAACAAACCTTTGAGAATCTTCCCCAACCATAGAGCTTATAAAGGTTGAGGGATTCAACCTCATAAATTGGCCAACTCTTGTGACCTCAAAAGATGGAGCAACAGAATTAACATGGTCAGCCTAACGAGACTGAAAAGTCACTAACTAGGTCAACAAATGAATAGAACAATGAAACTTTACATTAGAGATGTCTCACTATGGTGACTGAGCATGAGTGTCACCAATTAGAGAAGTTACAGTAGGGATCAGTCGAATCCCAGGTGGAGCAGCACAATCAAGAGCAGGGACATTGTACTAGGTCTGTACTCCATAGGTTAGGAGAGTACCCTTCATATTCCCCTCAAGTAGGAAAGAAGTACCAAAAGAGTTTCCACGAATATCAGATATTCCGAAAGGCATGATCTGAAACATGAGCAAACTAAAAGTTAAAGGAATTTCAAGACACCAGACTCTATAGCTCGAAATAGGACACAAGAAAGAAAAACATTCCTAAATGCCGAGTAGCCCTCTCTCTAATAAGTGTGGCGCACTACATACCCATAAAAGAGACTTTATTTGACATGACTTTGTGGATACCCATGGACATTGAACCTACGCTCTAATACCAAACTTGTCACGACCTAAACCAGGCCTAGTCATGACAGGTATCTCAAGTTTCCCTAGGACTGAAGACCACCCCATTAACTTAACCAACCAGAACACAATACAATAAGCAATGGATGAATTCCGAACATATAACAAGATAGATTTGAGTTTCGAACATATAGAAAGATAGAAATGAGTTTCGAATATATAAAAAGATAGATAAATCAAATGCCAAGAGGGATATAGAAATCCATAAAACAATCCACCCATACTTTATTGTCCACAAAATCCTCTAAGAAATCCAAATATCTAGCTAAGTCGGGACATGCCCCTGACAGTGACAGTGATAGTGAAAATGACAATGACAATGTGAATTGTTCAATTCTAAATTATGGAATGAAACTGATGAAATGACCAAGTATTTGAAGGATGAGAGGTCACTACTTCACTGTGGACCAACTGGATCACCTAACGCTACCCAAGGTAAAAGAAGTATCTAAATTCTAAAATTATGAAATAATATAGCATCCTAGGAAGGTTAGCAGGGTGAACAAAATATGAACTCTTTAATTCTAAATTATGGAATGAAAACAATGAAATGACCAAGCTTTTTGAAGAATAAGAGCTCACTACTTCACTGTGGACCTACTGGATCTCCTAACGTTGCACAAGGTAAAAGAAGTATCTTGGATCCAACATTATAAAACAGTGTAGCTTCCTAGGACAGTTAGCAGGGTGAGCACTAGCATATAACTCAGGATAAGGGATAAAGTAATTCCATTTCAAAATTACTCTAAATTCAATGTACTTGTTCACATACATGCGAATATACAAATATACATAGTGTTGGGATAGGGAAAAAGGTTTAAGCATGAACTATAAAACCACTAACCTAGATTGTGTAGCTCTAACTGTCCTAAAAACACCTATGGGCTAAAAAGGTTTGGTTCCCCACCAGAAAGTCCCCAGTGTATGTTAGCTACATGAACTGAAGTAATTCGAGGAAGGGCCATAGCCACCGAGGCTCCAACTATTCCAAAAGTATAAATATATAAAGTGTGAACTATGCGCACAACCACCAAGGCCCCCACATCGGCAAATGTGGTTTCTAGTATTGGTCCTCGGGGACCTTCACCTTCCACAGAGAGCTACACAACCCCCTTTAAGCCCAAATTATAACCATTTACACATTTCCTATCATTAATTAAGAGGTCTTTTAATTTGGCATTTCCTGTTGGTGTTATCATACGATAATTAAGCTTGCATGTCAATTCCATTATGCCATTCCAAAATAACTTAGCCAAAATGACTCCTAAGTTTTCTAATTGAAAAACATATCCATGACCACCAAGGCCTTTCAAAAACCATTTTAAGTTTCATTAACCTTTTATGCAATGCAGGATTCCAAAAGTGAATTAAATTATACTAGTATCATGTTATCCAAAACCAATTACACAAGCTGGGTTAGGCATAAAGCTAATTCCAAACTATGTAAACCATAAAGTTGGGGAAACCCATGTTACCCTTTCCAATTCCCATTCCCATGAATATATTCAGTTTAAAACCATAAGATAAATTATTAATAACCAATTCAGAGCCATGGTAAAAACATTTTAAAAACTACTATCCAAACCCTTTAACCCTTCATTTAAAATCAAACATTAAAACCATGGAAATATTAATCAAATTGAATGCCATAATGAAAATACAAGTTTTGGGAGAGATACATGCCTAAGATATCAAGAGCTATAGAGAAGAAACCAATCATAGAGCCTAAGATGACCAACCTTGAGAAACCCTAGTTGTTTTTAACTTGAGGAATTTGAGAGAGTAGAGAGTAGTTTATGATAGTTTAAGTGATGAAAAAAACCTCTTTAGGTGTTTTTTAGTTGTAGATTTTAATTGGGTAAAGACGGAAATGATAGGAATGCCCTCACATAAAAGTGCAAAAAAGTATGCCCATTCATTATGGGTCATATTATGACTCGTGATGACTGAGTACAAGTCTTAGCCTAGAATCGTAGTTTCAACAGACTCTTGGGCACCCTTCACTGGTTTAGTCATGAGTCACTACATACAACTTGTAACTAGACCTTATGACTCATAGAGTCCTGTCGTTATCATAATAGTAGCTTTGGGTACTTCTACTGGATTACCTATGACTTGCCCACCATGACCCATAATGAACCATTACGACTCATTAGGTATAAATCATGATCAGGACAGAAACTTAGGGAACCTACACTGGTTTTGCTACGGGTGACACTATATGACTCGTATAGTTTCGTCATGACTCATTACCAAAGTCATAACTTGGGTAGTGATCTTAAAGCTAAAAAATTTTAGAGGCAAAAAGTTAGGGTATTACATTTTCTTTATCAAGGAGACATGGAAGACTAGGTGCACTAATGCCAATTCTGTAGGCAATTCCAACTCATAAGCTATCTTATTATAATGATTTACAATTTTGTAAGGACCGACATAATAAGGACAAATCTTTCCTTTCTTACTAACACTCTTAACCCTTTTCATGGATGAAATTTTCAAGAATACAAAATAACCATCATCCAACTCAAGCTCCCTTCTCCTTATATCTGCATAGGATTTCTGATGACTTTGAATAGTTTTCAACCTTTCTTTAATAAGTTGAAGTTTTTACATTACCTCATGCTCTGAATCTGGCCATATTAAAGTATCCTCACCAACCTTAAACTAACCAATAAGAGATCTACACAACCTACTATACAGTGCTTCAAACGGGGCTATCTAAATACTAGAGTAATGCTGTTATTATAAGCAAACTCTCAAAGGCAAGTTATCATCCAACTATCCTTGAAATTAGTCAAACATGCACTCAATATATACTCGAAGGCCTGAATGGTATTTTTTTCCTGACCATCTATCTGCGGGTGAAAAGTCGTACAAAGATGAACTTTAGTACCAAGACTATATGGACAAGTCTTCCAAAATTAAGAGGTGAACTGGGTACCTCTATCAGAGATAATAGCCAAAGGGATCCCATGAAAATTCACCAACTCCCTAAGATAGAGCTTAGCATAATCTTTGACTGACTCTAAAGTGTTAAATGGCAAGAAATAGGCCAACTTAGTTATTTAGTCCATAATGACCCGAATAGAATTATGTTGTTGATAATTATGAGACAACCTTGTAATGAAGTCCATATTCACCACTTCCCACTTCCAAGTAGGAATACTTAATTCTTGATGTGTATCACTAGGTCTCTGGTGCTCAAACTTAACCTGCTGGCAATTTGGACACTTAACTACAAAACCTGTGATCATACCATTCCACTAATAGACTTCCTGTAGGTCATGATACATCTTAGTGACTCCTAGGTGAATTGAATATCGAGAATCGTGAGCTTCCTCTAATATCTGATACCTCAAACCATCTATATCTGGAACACATAATCTATCTTGAAAATAAAGAACACTATCTCTCCCCTAAGGAGAATAACTCAACCTTTTGGTTTTGAACTATCTCTTTTAACTTTTGCAAAATAAGATCTCTATCTTGCTTTCCCTTCACTTCTTCTACCAAAGAAGATTCTGACCCATTCTGAACCCAAACACTACCTTTGGCCAAATTAACCAATCAAATTCCCAACCTAGAAAGCCGATGAACCTCACAAACTAACTCTTTTTTATCATCCTCTAGGTGAGCAAAATTCCCCATAAATAATCTTCTAAAGTCATTATCCACAACATTGGCCTTACTCGGATGGTAAGACACTCATATCATAGTTCTTCAACAACTTTATCCACCTTCTCTAAAAATAATTTAGATCTTTCTCCAAAAAAGATTTAGGTCCTTCTAGCTGAACACATACTAAAGACTCTTGTGATTAATGAACACGTCAACATGAACCCTATAAAGAAAATGCCTCCAAATCTTTAAGGCAAACACGACTGCTGCCAACTCAAGAACATGAGTTGGGTAATTCTTCTCATGAGGCTTGAGTTGCCTAAAGGCATATGCTATAACTTCCCTTCTACATCAATACACAACTAATCCTAACTCTAAAACTATCACACTATACCACAAAACTATTTGAACCCTCTGGTAGAGTCAAAATTGGAGCGGAGAATCGGACTACTAGAATTTGTCTTTCTTTTGAGTCCGTCTGTACATGGGAATAGAAATAAAGAAATATCCTCAACAAATTGTCTATAGTAGTTGGCTAAACCCAAAAAACTCTTGATGTCTGTAGAGAAATGGGTCTGGGCCAGTTCCTTATTGCTTTGGTCTTTTTAGGATCAACTTGAACGTATTCACAAAAAATGATATGACTAAGGAATGCTAATAATTTTAACCTAAATTACCACTTTATAAACTTAGTGAATAACTGGTGATCTTTAAGAGTCTGTAAGATAATACTCAAGTGATCTGTATATTCTCTCTTATTTCGAGAATAAATAAGGATGTCATATATGAAGAATATAACAAACATGTCCAAGTACTACTTGAACACCTTATTCATTAACTCCATAAAAGCCACAGGATCATTCATTAGTCCAAAAAACATAACAAAAAATGCATAGTGACCATACCAAGTTCTGAAGGTCAGTTTTTGGAATGCGACAATATCTAGCTTTAAGTTAATGATAGTCAGATCTGAGGTCTCTCTTAGAAAAATAATTATCACCTTGAAATTGGTTAAACAAGTCATTAATCCCTGAGATGGGATACAAATTATTAATTGTGACTTTGTTCAACTAATGGTAGTCAATGCATATATTGAGAGAGTCATCTTTTTTGCATACAAAAATAACTAGAACACCACATGGAGAGACATTCGGCCTAATAAGACCTTTGCCTAGGAGATCTTTAACTATTTTTTTATTTCTTAAGCTCGGGTGAAGCTATTCTATAAAGTGGAATTGAAATAGGCTGGGTATCTGGAAGGAGATCTATTTTGAAGTCAATTTCCTACTCGAGAGAAACTCCAGGAAGATCCTCAAGAAATACTTCTATAAATTCATTTACAATAAGAACTAATTCAAGACTCAGTATATTGTACCTTGAGTCCTTGACCCAATAAAGATGATAGATAACCCTTTGGAGATCATTTTTATTGCCTTAAGGAAAGAAACAAACCAACCTATAGGCACTGAGCTACTAGTCTTTCACTTTATGACTCGATCATTTGGAAACTAAAATTGGACTATTCTATTTTTACAATCAACTGAGCCATATAAAGAGTAAAACCAATCTAATCTATGAACAATATTAATATCAGTCATGTCTAACTCCACACGATCAACTAAAGTAACCTTTTGGGATACTGTGATTCAGAAATTTTTGTATACAAGTCTGGCTATGATTAAAATACCAGCTAGAGTAAAAATTAAGAAGGTTTCTGCTAGGATTTTGGGACCAATACCAAAATCTACTACTATAAAGGGAGTCACGAAGTAAAGTATAGGTCTAGGATCTAACAATGCATAAATATAAAGGTAAAAGACTTATAGTGTACCAGTGACTACATTAGGAGAACCCTCCTATTTTTGTAGATTCTGAAAGGCCTAGAACCTACCCTAATACTGTCCACTAGTTATGCTAGAGGTGGAACCTTGGTGAGTTAGGCGACCTACTAAAACAACTAAAGATTTAGTATAGGTCTATTGACGATCATTCCTAGCACTCTACATACCAGATGGGCAATTCCTCACTCAGTGGCCAGACTTTCCACACCTGAAACATGCAGTAATACCAACAATGCACTCACTCTTATGGTTCATATAACATTTTTAATAAACTGGGTTGGTGCAACCAATATTCATACTACCCTGGGATAGAGCCTGGCACTCTATCTCAAGTATCTTATCTGAATTTAGGCACTGGAACACTAGCAAAAGATGGGGCTGTAACTAAAGATATATGGTGAAACTGAGAGTCAGTTTCATCATCCAATACTTATTGAGAGAAATTGAAACCATGAGTTTTGGCCCTCTTATTCTCTCTTTACTTCTCTTTAATCTTTTTCTCCTCAATCTGTTGTGCATGGACCATCAATCTGGAGATATCTATCTCCTTCACCAACATGGTCGTCCTTCACTCCATAACTATTTCCTTGAAAACACTAGAAAGAAACTTACTCCTTCGGCCACTAGAATCAGCCACTATAGGTAGAGCATATCTTGCCAACTAAGTAAACTTAAGTGAATACTCTTTCACACTTATGTTGCGCTGCTTCAGATTTATGAAATATTGCACCTTGGATTCCCTCAATTCAAGTGGTAAGGATCTATCCAGAAATGTAGTAACAAACTTATCCTAATCTACTAGCCCTACATCTGAACCTCTATTTCTTTCACTACTTATACTAGGTGTGAGCCATACCTTACCATTAATAGGTATCCAAATAAATACTTTTACTAAAAGTGGCACCATGATCTGAGTCTCTTTCTGAACATAGTCAAGAAACTCATATGGATCCTCTTTCTATTTTGACCCAAAGAATGCTGGTGAACTCATCTGAGTGAAGTCTTGAATTCTAGTTGCCTCCATATTCACAGTTGGGTTGGTTGGGGCAACAAACTTATGGTTATTCTAAAAAATCATATATTGGGCTAATACCATGAAAGAAGCCTTAAACTCATCACGAGGGACCTGCTCATTTAGAGGGTCTTTAAAGACTGACGGTGGTGCTTGCTGATTTCCATATCTCCTTCTATTAGTTCTCTTAATAAGAATTGTCTATAAATGGATAGAGGATAAGTTAAAGGAAGAATTTTAATAGAGTTCATACTCTATTGCACGGCATAGATTATGAAAGAAGTAAGACTTTCCTAAAATATTTTGTAGCCTTTTGCTCATAAGTTTGACGTACTTCACACCCATGAACATGACTCTAATTAATGCTAATTTCAACTATCCTAGGATACTTTAAACCTACTGCTCTAATACCAAGTTTGTCACGACCCAAGACTGCCCCTAGTCATAATACTGTAATGACGCTCCAACTTATTTTCTTGCTTTGTATGTAATTCCAACATTTAAAGCCTTCTCAGAGTGACTAAAAGTCATTTATGACTTGTGTCATCTCGATGATTGGATTGTATGTTTGGATTTTAGGCTTATTTCCCTATTTTAGAGCTTTCGCTGGTTTAAATTTGGTCTCAAACCAAAACTCTTAGTAGATGACCTCAGATGCAAATTTTGACTATGCTAACAACTCTAGAACATTGATTTTATGTTAGGTAGACCTTTGGTTTGGTTCCTGAGGCACCCGGGCTCATTTTGACCTATTGGTTGAAAATTTGAGAATATGAAATATGGTTGTAGGACCCACATTTGATTGAAAGGAACTAAGATGGAAAATTTAAATTTTTCATATCATCTAGATCATCAAATTTAGTATGGTTACATAGTTCCTTTAGGTATATGGAATTTTAAATGTTTCCTGAGCCCTTGGCAGAAACTTGGAATTTTTTTCAAGTTTCAGCTCATGTCTGACAGGCCAACGATCGCACACCAAGGTCCGCGATTGTGGTACCCTTGGCAGAATGGATAGTGCAATCATACTAAAGGTTGTTTCAATTTCCACACCTATTCTCGATGCCATGTAGCATGATTGCGCACTTGAATGTTGTGATTTTAATATTCGAGTACTTGGAAGGGGTATAAATAGGACACTTATATCGCAAGTTGGCTTATTATTTACCCATATCTTAAGATCAAAAATCCTAAATGTTAAGATATCTTAAACTTGGAGCTTTTTGATGATTAGGAATCTTGTTTAACATTTATTTTTGTGATTATTATCCAATTTAAGGTAAGATTTCACCCTTTTCTTGGTGAAATTTTTTAATTTATTGCTAAAAACCCCAATAGCTTAAGGGATTAATTTTATCACCAATTTATCTTGGTTTTTACTCATTTTTACGGGTTATGATCCCTTGAGCATGTATGAATATTGGGTTGGTTTCAAAAATGCATTTTTGATAATTGGGACCCATATGGGGATTTGGGTATGATTTTTGAACTTGAAACATAATCGTACAAAATAGGTACTGTTATTCTTATATTGATAAGTAGATTACTATTTTGATAGTGTGACGATGTTTCAGGATCGTGAAGTGGAGGCAAAAGATTCAAGAATTTGTAGTTCAAATTTGAGGTGGGCTTTTGTCTACTCTTCTTTGTAAGATAATGTATGCTATAGATTTTATGCGGATGTGTATGTTAAGATTAATAATGGGGAGAATTACCTAGTCTTTATTATTAAAGTTTAGGGATTATATGAGGGTTTTCACTCATAAGGTGAAATTCTTATTACACTTTTGGAATATTATTGGCTCCTCCCTAGATTGAACTAATTCATAGAGTGGATATGATATGATTCTAGGTTTAGTATGATTAACCTTATTTGGACTATTCTATTGATTTTGAAATCATAATTTAGGTGACTTAATTTCTTAAGTTTTTAGTTAGGATTCCCATCTTAGAGTTGATTATGGCTTATGTACCATTAAGAAATGAATTTAGATACCTTAGCCTTGTCCAATGTATAAATTGCCTAAATATAGAATTCGAGGATTAGAAGTGGGTTCTTCTATCCCACCTTAGGACAAGACATGTGTTAGACCATGTGGACTTATTTATGGATGCTAGGTAGAGTTGAGACGAGTAAGCCTTCAATGTAAGGTTACTTCACGACGTGGTGAGTCATTCTGGTATTCCCACGAGAGAATGATCCATGATATAGTCATAGATGTGATATTTTTCCTATAGAGATGATATTCCTCATAGATGTGATATTTGTCCTATATAGATGATATTCCTCAGAGTCATGATATATGACCTATAAATATGAGATGCCTTATAAATGTGATATGACTCATAGTTATGATTTATAGCCTAGTGATATATTATTCCTCCTAGACTTAAGATGATGATGATGAATATGATTTATAGCTTATAGATATATTATGTCTCATAGTTATTCTATGGCTTATATATATGATATGGCTTATAAATATGATTATTGATATGAGTTTCGAATATGTATGTGGTCGTAAGGACATGATTATGATGTTGTAATTATTTTAGACACATTATTGGGCCAAAGGCCACGTTATGATATTGGTTGGACATCCAAGAAGTGTTTATCCTTGTAAAGGATGCGGTTGTAGTTTATGAATATATATATTAATGCTTATGGTTCCATTTTTTGAATACCAATGATGGAATGATTAGATTTGGTACATTCATGGTCATTAAATTGGTAAATGATAAGATTCTAGCTAAAATATGATTTATTACTATTTTTCCTATATAGGGGTTAAAGCCCACTTTTCCCCTTAAAATTTTTTTTTTCATAACAATTATTGCCTCTCTTAATGGATAACTTATATGTAAAAGAGATTAATAATGATATTTTAAGTATTCAATCGAGAAAGATCCCAATCAATGTTTTGATACTACTAATTATTTCTGTGGTGAGAAATTCTGACCCTTTCTACACTTTTATATTTATTTAGTCCTGAAGTTCACTCTAGGCAATGTATTTATGGATTTACACTCTTTTTACCCATGACTTGAGTCTATGCACCTATTATATCTATGTACATATTTTTCTAGAATGGGACAGAGGAAGATATTGTATTGATGATATAAATTCTGGGCAAAAGCTCAATGGTAGACTATATATTAATGTTTATATATATGTGTTGATGATATTGATGATGACGATATTGAGGATGTTGTGATGATATATTGATACTTGGCAAGTCTCAAGTATAGTTTAATGATGATATTGATACCTAGCAAGGCCAGAGGATGATTACGATGGTATACCCTACAAGGTCAGAGTATGATTATATTGATATGCCTATGTGTACATCTACCAGTTTGAGTCTGGCTAGCCCTATGTTGGAAATTATATATTCCTAACAAGGCTAAAGGATGATTATGATGATGATGGTCATGATAATGATGGTTATGATGATGATATTATGATATTGATTATACTCACAGATTCGAGTCTAGATATATATTATGATACTTAGATTAGTTATGGTATTGTGGATTCTATTACATTCATCCTTATTTGGGCATTGCCTATGTAACGCCTTAAATCTGGTACCCAGAACGCCACACGGTGCTCATGACCTCGAAGGACCACAAGCTAACCCATGACTAATATCTGTACCTATATACTGCATGATATACAGTATAAATGCAGAAACATAAACTGAAAGTCTATAAGGTTCAAAGCTGTAACATAACTGATACATCATAACATATAGATGGGGTATGAAATACCTAAAATAGCGGGAATAAACTATATGAAATATGATAGTCTGCAAAGCCTCTAACTAACTGAACTTGTCTGAATAATGAGTTGATGTGACATGTCCCCAACTCACTCCAACTACTAAAATAAATTAATTAATGAGATACTAAAGAGATGGTCATGTCCTCGAAGGATAAGGACTCACTGCTAACTCTGACTGCTGAGACTGGAATGCTACTGATGCTCTGGAGCTCGTGCTTCTAAACCTATGGTATAAAACACCATAGCACAAATATGTCAGTTCTTTGAATGTATTGGTATGTATGCGACGTAGGCTGAATGCAAAAGGTTCACATGCATGAACTATACTAACTAACTGGATAACATAAACATGAGAATATATGCATGAATACATAGTAACTATATCTGAGATCATGATAACATGAATTTACTGATAACTAACATGACTAATGACTGAGTTCTAATAACTAATATGACTGGTGACATGAGTGACTATATCTGACAGTCTTGAATTTGATGGAACTAGCTGAGTTTCATACTGTATTTGAGTTGACTTTATCTAACAGTCCTATAATCTGAAGAACTATTTGAGTTCTTTTACTGATACTGATATTGAAACTGTGGGAAGTAGTTATCTTACCGACATGCCCCAAATACGCCATTATGCCTGAGTTAGGGTCCAATCTGTAACCCCAACCAAAAGGGTGTCAATACCGTGCCACTAGTAAGGACAATCTGTGAGTTACCCTCATATAATAGGTAACTCTAGTAAGAAGAGTGGGAACCTCATATAACAGGTTGAGCCACCTCATCTACCATCATGTAACAGGCTATGATATCTCAACCTACGCTGGCTACGTAGTTCAGGAATACAAGGATTGCTTCTAAGAATCACACCCTCATACAAAAGGTGAGTTCCCATCCTTGGGTTCACTCAGTGCTAACTCCTTCTCCCATCTGAATAGACACTGAACATGGATTACTGAACTAAACTGGACTGAATTAACTGAGTTTCATTGACTGACGAAAATATTACTGAGTTTTTCCTGAGTCATGAGACTAACTGAATTCTACTGAACATGGATTGACTGAGAGTATCTTGAAAACATGACATTGGCTCTAGGCATACAACTAAATTGTCAGGTACAAGTTTCCCCAGGACTTGATAGAGGAAAACTGACAAGGCATGACATTTTTGAATACATGACCAACATCAACAATCCATAATACAGTAATTGGAGATATTTCATGGGCATTTGATTATCCTAGCTTGGTACCTGAATAAGATAGCATGTATCCATAGCATAATTTCATAAGGCTAACTCATGAGCAACCCAATAACAATTCATTACATAAGAATAACATGGAAGTCATTTTGGATCACAATTTAACTATATGCATAATTTCTATCCTCCTAGGCATTTTACCAAACACCTTGCATGCACTCTTAGGGCATAGGCATAATCATCAAATTACCATATTATAAATAACTTAATTTACGGATTTCATTCACTTGCTAATGTAGTTTTATGAAAGACACACAAATACTCTAATGTGGGAACCATATAACAAGATAAACATGGTTACAACCAACCCACAACATAAATATCATGATTCATAATTTAAAATAGGGTTCTTGAGATTTATGGATGAAAGGAATCCATAAATCAACACGACTCATACATTAGTACTTGATTTAGTGAAGATTGACGGAGATACTTTCTTGAAATTGAATCCCCATTAAAACCCTAGCTTGTTCTTGAGAGAAAATTAAGAGAAACTAGTATATTTTGAGTTCCAAATAGCTGAATCTCATGTTAAAGGGCTTAAATAGGGGTGGGAAACCAACCATTTTAACCCTGGATGTGTCTTTCAAATTGGTGAAAATTTACCGAACTGGACCCCTGGCGCGATGTGGCGCTATCGCACCGTGTCACTGGAATTTGATAATTGAGAAATTGGGGGATGGCGCGACACAGAGCCATCACGTTGCCACTTTATTTGTGACCTAGAATTTTGGCATAAAACGCCATTATTGCAGACCCCTAATAGAATTTGAAAAATACCATTTTCTCTTGTGGCGCGGTGTGCCACTGACTAATATGGCATTATTTTACGATGGGAACTTGAAATAGTCATAACTTCTTACCCAATTATCGGATTTAGGCAAATTTTATATCAATGGAAAGCTTATTGAATTTTTCATAAGACAAAAAGTGAAAATCTTAAAAATTCCCCATGGAATAAACATCATTAAATTTAGAAGCTAATACTTGACATTCTTAGGACAAAATTAGTTAGGAAACTTCGAGGTATTACAGCCTATCACCAATAGTTACTTATATCTATCAACCCATATACAGGGAGGGGGTTGAATAGGTATAGGTGATGACTATGCCTTGTTGTGTCTTGTATATTGATTGAACCTTGTAAGCCTTGGGCGGTGGGGTACATGATAGGCTCGACTAGGTATTTGGTTGTCTGGACTAGCTGGTTACTCATGCTGTTAATGAGATTGTTATTATCATTATAATGATCATTATTATGGCTAGTTTATGATAGATTGGTTATTTATTCGGTACCAAGATTTGAGGTATGATTCTGGCTCTTTGATCTTTTGATTTGATTATTATGCATGATTTATTCATGATTAAGTATATGAGTTAGAAATCCTGAGCATGACGGCACTAGCTCCCACTATGATTGTGAGGTTTAAAATGCTAGTTTGATGACTTAGGCTATACTTTAAGTTGACCTTATTTATGTATATATATATATGGTATATCTAGCTATATGGAGCCATTGTATTTTCGTATATCTCTTTCTTTATTTATTCAGATTGTATATTCATCCATTGTATACTATCATATATCCTTCTTTTGCCCTTTTATTCGTATATTGACTAGGGATATACTATTTAGTATTAAGATTCCTGAGTATGTATGAAATAGGACAGTTCATCCATGATACTTCCTTAGCCTTATTATGCTAGTTTCGTGGCTTTGAGTGGAATAGTTGCCCTTACTATCTCAATAGATTTATTATGTGATTTCTGGACATTGTGTGTAGTTTTCATTCTATTTATATATTATATGTATTTCTATTATCTTTGGAGCTTAATTAGCAGTTGCCTACTGAGTACTACATGTTTGTTACTCTTACTACACTTCTACAACCTGCATATCATAGTACAAGTTATCACGATTGATGTGAGAGTCGTGTGGAACAACTATAGTTTGGAGACTTAGAGTGAGCTTCTGATGTTTGGAGTATTACTTTTCTCCCTCTTATGTACTAGACTAGGCTCTATATTGTATTCAGAGATGGTTGTATCTGTATATTCATTTAGCACCTCTTTTGTATCCTTCTTAGGTTAGAAGCTTTTATACTAATACCACCAGGTTTTGGGACTATATTATATATTTGATCTTTTATGACCTCTATTCTGTATTCTTTACTTTATCTAACTAGGAAGTTTGTTACTAGCCATTCTAGACTACGATTTTGGCTTACCCACAGGTGGGTTATAGTAGGTGCCATTATGACTTAAGAAATTGGGTCGTGACAAATATGGTGCTTAGAGTCACAAGTGACCCTAAGTAACCCATGTCCTGTCATATCACTTAATTATTGGATAAATGCTGAAACACTAGGAAGAAGATAAGCTTAAAGTAAACTGATAATAAATGGTAATGGAATCAATGCTTATACTTTTTGAAATACATAACAAACTAAAAACCTATCTAACTGTCTAAAAGCCTTTAAATCATAATGAGTTGTTGGGACAAGCCCCCAACTAACTCTTACTGTTTGAAATAAATGAAAAGCTACAATAAATAACTAATAACTAGTCCTTGAATGATGAGGAATTACCAAACTACTACTAAATTATACAAGAATATGCAAAGTACAATAGAGGTACTGAGCGTCTGAACCCTATATTATGAGATAATATAGTGAAAAGAAGTATGCGCTAAGTACTTTGATTGTATTAAGTATGAGAGATAGGAAACTAAATGGTATAAACTAAACATGATTACATGAAACATGATAAACTATATGCAAGACCAAGTATAAGCATGTACTGAATGAAACTAAATAACTGGATACAAGGTCATGCATAATCTGAACTGAGATATAAACTAAAACATAAAATGAGGACTTCGGGAGCTAACAATAACCGACATAACTCAATCTAAGAAAATGGGGTCCAACCTATAACCCTAGTTAGAAGGGTGTCAGTACTTTGTCAAGGGAACCAACACTGGCTGGCGTGGATCTACTGAACTGAGATCTTAAAGGACTAGGGTGTCATACCTCAACTGACGGGTGATACCTTATAAACTATAGTGGCATTATAGTTTTGGAACTTAGAAACTTCTACTAACGCTCTTAGTCTAATTGACGGGTGAGCTTCTATCCTTGCATTTGCTCGGTGCTAAGTACTACTCCCAACTGAAAGATACAAAAACATAAACTGAATTGATTATCACAGTATCATTCTAAAAGTATTATCTGTGGATAATCTAAAATGCTCAAAGGTATATAAACTGATATATGCATGAATCCCTAGTTATTGGGTGTTCATAATTTACCATCTTTGACTAATGCACTAAAAATTAATGATAATATAAGATGATCATAATAGGGAATTTTATAATTTAAGCCAAACTCAATGATTAGTCAACCAAATGGAAATTCATGATTTTGAGTATGAAGGGATGCTACTCCTATGGTAATAACATGTACTCATGGTGTCATTACAAAAATAAATCGAAGGGATTAAGTAAACTCATATTTGACCTAGAACCAGTAATTTTAAGAAAGCAATAAACTTGGGAATTTTAGATATTCTTGGGACTCAATGGATAAAAGGAATCCGTTGATGAAATCCCACATACCTGGAGGTGGAAGCCTTGGAGAAATCCTTAGAATTTGAATTTCGTATTGAGAAACCCTAATTTGGCTTTAGGGAAGAGAAAATTGCCTTGTTTTTTTTCTAAGTGTCGAATGATTCTGAGTTTATAAGGTGTTAGGTGTAATATTAACCCCCAATAATTGGTGTTGGAATACCCAAACGATGTGGCTTTGGGGTTAAAATAATGGGAAAATGTAAAAACACTTTTTAAAATATGTAGGAATTTCTGGGAAATAGTCATCACGGCTCGGGTAATGACTTGTTATGTCTGGTAACAAGTTATGGTCTAAATTGTGACTTGAGGACCTAAGCCTTGAGCCCCTACTAGTATGGCAACAACTTTTCACCAAGAGAATTGTTATGACGGATAACGAGTCATTAGAAGGAGTTGTTATCAAGAACTTGATTTCATAGATTCTTTCTATTGTGAAGAAGGGTCTGCCTAATGACTCATCAGGTCTAATAATGAGTCATATGGTAGACTCATCACCACTGGGATGAAATTTGGGATCCCTCAGTATTGTAGAAATGAATCCACACAATGACTTGTTATGTCTAACAATGGGTAGTTACCATAGTCATTGTCACTGGCAGTTGGTAGTCTCTCAGGCCAAATTTTTAGACCTTCTTACTACAATACAAGATTAAGGTAAGACTAGTGGCATTGGAAAACTAATTCAAGGACCTATCTTTTGATGGGTCTAGAGCTAAAAAAACTTAGGGTATTACATGAGATGTTTGAGATTATTCCTTTTATGTGTTTCTCATTTCTACTTTCTCAATTTACTTGGCACGTGCATCATTATAAACCTCATTGAAAAAACATAAATGGGACAAAAATCAGCTGAAGAAAAAAAGACTGTAACACAAATTATTGAAAGGGTTTTGGGGTGTCTACACATTTAATAGTAGTATCTTTTAAGGAGTTTTACATTTCAGTTATTGCGAAAAGGCTTGTAATTCTCATCCGTCAATTAGTAAGCACCTATTCCCATGATTCCAATCACCTTGCATAAACCTTTCCATCTCTTTCCCAATTTTCCCTTGTCCAAATTTCAAGTGTTCAACTTCATCTTTCTTAGTACCCATTCGTCCACTTTGACGTACCAGAGCTTAAATCTCCAATTGTAATGTCTCATCATTTATTTCTTTTGAGTAGCTATTCTTATTAGGGATATTTCTCTACGCTCCTCTAGTAAAGCTCGATTTTGTTGCATTTCTTCACCATTATCTTTATTGTTGTTTGTGGGAAAATGGTTTGACTTCAAAAATCATTTCAAAAACTTGTTCAAATTTTCAAAACTATTTATGAAAAAGGCTAGCGATGCCACTTAATTTATTTAGGTAAATCAAGAAAACCTTTGAGAAAACTTAAAAAGACTAAAAATAAAAAAAAGTCAGTTTCTAGAAATTCGAGTAGGTGATTCCTATTAATACTCTTTAAAGGGTGTTTAGGCATAAAGAGTATTAACTAATTTACGATTTTCCAATTTGTTTAACGAATAACTCTCTGACTAATTATATTTTAAAGGAAAAAAGCTAATTATTATAAAGAAAGTAAGAGAGGAACATTTATCTCCTTTTAAACCAAAGTAATAGTAAGGTGAGAACTCATCAAGTGGTAGATTCAAACAATGACTTTGAAAAAGGGAAAGAAATAGCACAAAGCTTAATAAAACTCCCAAGGTTTGAAGAAATAGGAATCAATGGATTAATGGGTTAATAACTATGTCAAACAATTAACTTATCTCAGAAAATTTAGAAATTCTTCAAGAGATCGAACCAAGTTAATATCTAAAAGTGTTAGAAGCAAAGTAAAGAAAATTCAATTAACTAAGAGAGGGAAAAAAATTTGATTAGGGTATTGCCCCTTTCTAAAACCTATCCTAGTCTAATTTATTGGAATTGAAAATCCATAATACAACTGTTGCGTACTGCTTCATTTATTAGGGCATTGCAAAAATGAAACTTTTTGGTCTTTTAGGAACACTTTCTTGCCTTTCCACCTCAAAATTGATTTCAGGATCATTAATCGATCTCTTTAGAGATTTGAAAGAGAATTAACATGATGATTGTTGGTCTTCCAAGACCCATTTGAGAATGCAGTAGTTGTGAGTCGACTTGAACTCATAGAGATGTTACTCTCTGTGAGCAGCATATGAAAATTAGCTAAACTCACCAGAGTTACTTCTCATCATTGCGCCAAAGACGAACTCGAATCTCTTTCTACAAAACTCAACCTCAACAGAGTCTTAGCACAAGAAATGCTTTAAAATTATTATTTTGACTTGGATTTCATTAAAATTTAATGAAAAATACTTAGTACATATCTCTAATTATTTGGAGTTAGATAAAAGAGTCTCCAAAACTCCACTAGAATAAAGGGATTTTCCCATTTTTTAGTGTGAAAACTGCAAGTGAATAGTGAGGAGCAAAGGGTCATAGAATTGAGAATCTATCAATCCTTGGTGTGAATTTGATGTGGGATTTGAGGAAAATTTGAAATCCTTCAGGAGGATAAGATCAGAAGCTGCAACTGCACAATTTCGTACGAAATTAGAGAATATTATAAAAATTAAAAGGGATAAAATGAGAGAAAATCCAAAGGGTGATTCATTGCAAGCTCTAGAATATTTGAGGTACAAATTCTTATGCTGAGATCATACTACCGTATGGGACAGATAGTAGTATGACTCAATGATGACATTTAAGAGAATTTGGATCTTTCTTAGCTGTTGGACGTGTTCTTTGCTATTTTGAAGGAGAAAAAAATATAGCGGAATAGTTGGTTGGTCTAGGGAGTAGGCTGGTGGTTTTAGAGAAATTGTTGGACCGTTTGGAAATTTAGAAGAGGTCCAATTTAAAATCAAGCATAATTAATTTAAATTTATCCAAATTCAATTAAAATCAGATTGAGATAAAAATAATTTCTACATTAATTAATTAAGCTTCTTAATTTAAAAATTATAACAAATTGTTTTGACGCCAATTTTGATTTACGTTGAAACAAAATCAACTAAAATCTCAATTTAGCTGATTTTAAAGTAAAATCAAATTAGATGTCATTTTCAATAGGATTGCTTCTAAAAATATTTTCTTAAATAAAATTCATATAAATTTCACACATTTAAATATAGAACTATATGTTTTACTTGAGAATGAATAAAATTCACATGAAATTTATTTTGAAAATTCCTTAATTTTACAAGAATAATTATTTTATAATAGTATAACATTGAAGAAACTTATATATTAATTTGAATATTGAAGGGACAAAATTAGGTACCAACAATTGTTTAATGTAGAGGCCTGATGTCTAGGTTATCCGATCTCCACAAGTATTAGGGATTCTGCACTATACTTTAGAGAGAACGGGGTTTTATTGGTACTTGACTTTATGTTGGTTCTATGTTCCTAGACCACTTCTGATAATTATTTGGACCAATTACCTTTTGCACTGTCCAACCTTTTGTTTAGATTGAGCAACACATTTGTGCTAGTGGACTTGCTTTTTCGCTCGTGTTCGGATGGTATGTGGAAGTGGTTATTCTCTTTATGTGCCTTTTTTCTAAGAAATCTATGACTTTTGCTCTAACAAACTGAGCTTCATTGCTGTAAGCTATCTCTTGGGGCATTTCAAAGTGACAGATTGTGTGGTTCTTAATAAATCAATTACTTCACGCTCTATCACCTATTTATAAGTCCTACTTTGATTTATTTGGAGAAATAGTCGGGCATGATTAGCAAGAATTTTACATTTCTATTCTGAGTCCTGAGAAAGGGGTCCTATAATGTCAATCCCTCATTATAGCGTCCATCAATTCTCCTGGCTGGTGGAGATATTACGAGAATTGCTGAGATTTGTCACACCTTCAAATTAAGTCTCGTGAGTCATGCTCCATCCAATGATAGTAATATACCAACTTTAATACCAAAGATTCTACCCCCGAGTGGTTACCATACATCTCTTTATATTCCTTATGACATAGTTGGTTTCTCTTAGCTCGAGACATCGAGTTAAGGGCCTCATATAAGTTCTTTAATAAAGATTTCCATCCCTTAAGTAATATCTTGTTGCCAAAGTTATGAGGGGCCGGGACGTCTTTGTGTCGCTGGGGAATTCTCCATTCACTAAATATTTAACAAAATTGTTGCTGCAATCCCAGACTAGACTTGTCAAATTTTCTTCACCACTGTTGGGAGACCCAAAACTGAATTCCCACATGTGTACTACCACCCCACTCCCTAATTTTTTTGCACTTGTTGGAGATACCAGATTATCTAGGCATTTGGTTTCTTATTTTTCTTCCCGTGAACTTGAAATGCCAAAATTTCAACTCGCATTTGAAGCATAAGATGGTCATTGTTAAATATAAAACTCAACTAGGTTGAGATAAAATACCACGGAGAATAAGGTGAAAACTAAGCCTTATCTGGTTATGTTGACTACTAATCAATTATTTCCATAAGATTGAGGGATTGTAAAAATGTGTTTGTTATTCAGTTACCAAATATGATCTAGTAACAATGGTGAAATTTCTTTAAATAAAATTAGTTAATAGAAATAACTAGGTCTGTGTTCACCATGGTTTTATAACACAATCAGGTCGCTAAAAATAGTAGAATCTTCTAGTGCAAGGCATCGACTATCAATTACTTTAATACATCTAAACATTTCTCAACCTACTTAGAAGATTTTCACTCTAATTCTCTTGAACTTAGACTGATGAAAATGCAAAATTCAATAATTTCCCCAAGTTGTTTAATCTATTACAACATTAACCATTAGAAGGGGGTTTAGAACCCCAAATTCTTATAATTAATTCTTTTTCCTACTTTTAACCTCTTTACTCAAGCAAGTTAAACCTAAGGTAGATTCTAATGTTTGCAATAACTAGAAATCAATTAAGATGAATGAATTAAAAACACTAACATCTACACCATCTGAATCTACATCGATAATGATCCTAAAGATGTTAATTCACCACGGATCCCACAACCCTAGTGTTGGGGTTTACTCACTAATAGTTTTTGAAGCATACAAAGTCATAGAATTCATAAGAAAAGAAATTTACTTACATAAATGAAATCAAAACCCCAATTGTATTTAGAAACCAAGTTCAATTGCTCAAATCCCACAAAGCAATGTAAGAGTAATGTGAATTTTCTCTCTAAAATGGTGAATACTAAAAATAAACCTAATAGTAGCGATTTATGGTACAAGGATTTGAAATTCTAACTAAAATTGGAGAAAAGCCCGCCTTGATTCTCACGGTCAACTCAACGACCCATCATCTAGGTAATGGACTATCACTTTAAAATCATTTTTGTCCAATATGATTTGATTTACAAATGCCTAAGCCACATAGTTTGGATAACAGTCTATCAAGGCACTGCCAGTCTATCTACTTTATCGCTTGAAGTCCTTCACTAAGTCATTCTTATTAAGGGTGACTATTGGGTGATGGTTCATTAACTTAGCCATAGGCTAGCCAACATCTATGCCTCATTCTATCTAATCGTCATGATTAAGGCGATGATATATTGTAGGGTTAATAACCCATCTAATTTTCCATCAATTCACTCTTTTCAGCACAAGTCACCCTCTTGCTTGCCTTGGCATAATCTCTTGCAAATGAGACAACAAAAGATCAAATCTAACAAAAGTTGCTTAAGAACTTGCACTTATTCATAGTTAAAAACATTAAATATTTCATTAGATGCCGACACATCAACACCCTCAACTTAGAATGTTTAGTTGTCCTCTAGCAACAAGACAAAACCATACTAAAAATGTTGTGAAAGCAAAAGAAACTTAGGACAAACTATAGTAGTCACAAGGATCTTTTATAATTCATATCAAAAGTTTAACCCCCTTATCTCTCTAATTACAAAATAAAATATGCATTAAATCACTTACAAACTTGACTCAGGAGGACCTATGGATGACATTAGAATATCAATGGATAACTTTGCATACATAAACAACAATTAATCTTACAATTAGCAATAAAAAGTATATTCCAAGTTCTCTCACCATAAAAAAGTCCTATACACACAAACTTCATTTAAGTTAGGAGTGAAACAAATTTTCTCACTCTCACAAAGAAGTTCAAATAATGCCTTCACAATACAAGAGACTTGCCCTTATTTTCTATGCTTCAATTTTTATACAGTTATACTAGGATCACTATAGGACTATTTAGGCTTGTAATGTAGTCTTATGGATGGGTATGATATATTTGGAAATACTGATGAATCCCTCCTTGACACTACACTACTTTTACTCCATTTGTAGCTACTTTTTTCCCTTATTCTATTTTTATTCAATGCTTTATTTAACTATGGTGCTACTTTGTTTCGAACACAATTTGTTTTTGAATTTTATTTTCTCCTTTTTCAAAAGCCATACCAATTTTAATCATTTCATCACTCATCTCTTGTTTTCACACTCCTCTATAGCAACCACTTTCAAATTAGGCGATTTTCTTGATTTAACGTGCACAATATCCAAGAATAGACCAGGGCCAAAACAAAGGCTTTGAGGAGCCTCTACAGTGGCCACCCTTAACTTAGGTGGTTTTTTGAAGTTTAGGTATGTAATTTCAAAGGAGGACTAGGGCCAAAACAAGGGTTCTAAGAAAAATCAAGAATGTGAATAGGCTACTGAATAAAAAAAGGGTCAATTAGGCTCAAAATCTAGGAATAAGGGACAGTTTACATCATTTGGCTTGTCATATAGGTTTAGTGGACTGAAATCAATTAGGGCATATGTTTCTTTCCTAATCCACTATCCTATGGCCTATGCAAGATAAATCAGGCAAGTATTGAATTGCATAAATATAGTAAGAACTATACAAAAGAAGTTCACACACATGACATTGAATAGAATAATAAACTATTAACTATTAGGTTTACACCTAATGTCATGAAAAAATCCATAAGTTGTAAATACATCAAATAGATAGACATGTCACATAAAATTTAGTGGCGTCTTTATTTTTCAAAATTTATTATTTCTAAACAGACTACCTAAGCTCAAATTTTTTATATACACAACCATAAAATAACACATTTAAACATTTAATATTTAATATATCCTAACTATGTCAGTTCTACTCGATAACATACTTGAGGAAAAAAAAACACAACAATAAAAACCCTTAGGCGACGAGTTCCTCGATTACGTCTACCCCTATAAAAAAAGATGTGCACTATCCCTAATGCATTAAAAATAATAAGATTTTAGAGGAGGACATACCTATGGCACCCTAGGCGCTTGTGTATAGTGACATAGAGTGGGTTACAATATCTATCACAATATCATTAGTCGTAGAGCCAGTAGTGAATAATGTACTCAGGGTAACAAGTGATGGAGTGAAAGACTCCATGCTCAAATCTGCACCACCAGAGGTCCCTAGTGGTATTATAAAAGGAGATCCAACAACTCAAGACCTCATCTCCTTATTTTTTTCTCTTTTCTCTATCGACTTCTTTTATGCTTCCTTAATTACATTACTTTTTTTTTATTTTTGCTCTCTTTTCAGGCTATGCCTGATCATCATTCTCTTCAAGTACCTTCTTACCATTTAATTTGATAGATCTACCAATAAAATTAATTAATTCCTCATCTTCCTCTAATTCCTCAACAACCAAAATTGTGAACACCATGGTGGGTGTATTTTGAAACTTAACAACATTAGTTTTTGCCTTATTTTAATTCAACCATACACATCACCAAATAAGGAATTGTCATTGACTTTAGCTGCTCATTTACTCTCCTCTTCATATTATTAGTGAACCCATGAAGAGCGTCTATAGAATAAGTGCAGCCTCAATAGCTTTATTTACAAAAAGTTAAAATCGGTCGTCAATTACTTTTAATAGCTTTTCATATATTTGACACTGCTTGAACCACTTTATAAAGTTCTAAGGGGTCAATAGATACTTTGAATTCCTTATTGTGGTAAATGTGATATTAGCTAACTCAGTTAGGGGTGGTTCCTGTAGAGATAAAGTGAGGATAGTTGGTAGAATAGTGTTAAGAGATAGCTCCATGCCTGTGGTTTCTCCTGGAACCTCCAAAGGAGCAGCTTCCACAACCTGACCTAAAGACTTGAGGAATTGTCTTTGCTCTTGCAATTCATATTTGGTCTCATCTCTAGACCTATCAATATCACTCTTCTTTGATTCTATGACTTATTCATCAATAACTGCCAATACCTGCACTTAGTCTTCTTCAAAAAACATAGTAATCAGGCATGGGGATGGAAGAGAAGTACTAGTCTTTGATTCTCAAATTTTTATTTTATTTGCTATGGGTCTGCCAAAGTTTATATTGAACTCTAACATAAAACAAGCCACCATGATCGCTCTATCTTCAACCAATTGATTGTCCCCTACAATAGGACTCAGAAAAAGACAAACCACTTCCCATCATAACTTAACTATAAAGTCAAAGATGCCTTTAAAAAGTTTTTCTTCTCATATGTAAACTACATTAGTTGACCATTAAGCAAAACTTAAGCTAACCACGAGTGCTAATTATATTGATCCTTTTTTTATCAAATCTACAGTACTTATTCGTGAAAAAAAAATAGGCCCATACAAAAAGCAGTTAATCGTATGATCAAATATGTCTACCAAAATTCCATGGAATTGAACATTATTTAGTATTATCAAATTGATGGTTTCTAGACCTTCTTGTATTTTTGTCTAGAATAGAAGCATGTTTATGCAGAATTCCCAAATCATAATAGGGTAATATTACCCCAGTGTTGTTCTTGTTCACCCTAGGCTATAATGATTGAACCATATTTCAATTTAGGGGTATTCTGCAAGATCCAATGACATAATTCTAACCTCCTCAATAATTGGCCTTTTTAGGATATCTTTTGTTGTTACCGTAAGTCCATCTTGAAAGTAATTATGTGATCTATTCACTTCCAGCATATTCCTTCATGAAAACCCAAAGTTTTGATTTTATACCATTGCTTTAAATGGGCTTAGGGTCTCTCTCACGACACTTGGTGGCATTAGTGCCATTCTCATTATCTATATTGAAGCTCTCTCCTTCTATAGTAGACTTATTATTCAAAGAATAATCTACTTCACTATTTAGAAAGATATTTATTTATTCTCTATCTTCAATTCTAGTACGGTATCCTGGGGCCTCATCAGCTTTATTGACCTCTTGGTCGTATTTATCTCTCATAGTGTGAGTTGTAGTGTCCTTTGTGAACCTTTTGTGAGCCCCTCCTCATGTTGGTTGAAATATTGGAGCTATAATTACTTGTGGAGAAGTATGGTTAGCATTGAAACAAAACTATATAAATAGAAAGTGAAAGAAAACTACAACATTCATGGACCTGTCAATTCATCCGTCAAGTTGTCCTTCTTAGATAGTATGTAAAGAGGCAGCTGGAGATTAAGTTGATGATCCATCAGGAAGTTGATGGTTTTCCAGTTAAATTTTCACTCTTATAAAGTGTTTAGGTTCTAGTTAATGGTTGAGGTGATGGTCTATTGAGTGGTTAATGGCCTATCTGCCAAGTCATCGCATCGAAACAATGTCAAATTTCATTTTCTAAGAAAGTGATGGGTAAGTTGATGGTCCGTAAACCATGTGATGATCTGTGGTATTACCCATCACCTTAAAAGAGTTTAATACCAAGTCCATGGATGGGAACCTCTTTCAAATTGTTCACTCTTCACTATGTAATTAAGGTTACATACCCATATGAGGTATAAATCTCATTATATGGTGAAATAGATTGCAATTATCTAGTCTAATTAGGGATAATTAGACTTCAGCCTTTCATTAACCATCTATTTCACGTTGATTTGGTGGACAACACCATTTTATAAGAATTTTATTTCCTGAATTTAAAAAGGTGTTTCTCTTCAACTCAAAGAGCATTTTTTCTCTTAATAAATCAGAAAATAAACAAAAACACCAAAATTACATAAGATACAAACTCATCCTTGATGGAGATGTGCGGAAGAAGAAGAAAGTAAAAATGCATGACCTAGAAGTTTATTTCTCAAAGAAAAGCCCAATCAAAGAGAGATTAAGGTAATAATGGGGACTTAGAGCAGATGAGGAATTTATATGGAGTTGAAGGTGGGAGTTATGAAAGATGAGTTGTTTCTATCATGGGTAATGAATTTAAAGAGAGAGTGAAGAAAAGATGAATCAATATGAAATGGTTCTCTTTAAATTCCTAGAGGGTTCATGTCACAACCCGAGGCTACCCCCTAGTCGCAAAAATGGTGCTTACGGTCCCGAAAGACCACAAGCTAACCCATAAGTTGGTACCTACTGTGAGCACTGAATAATAATAATAAAATACACATGCACAGAATAAATGAATACACTATAAGGTTTTAAATACTAAAACATTTCTTAATGATAAGTCTGAAAACAACTACTAGAAAATAATTATCTGAAAACTGATAAAAGTAATGACAAATTGACTGACTATCTGAAGTTTCCGAAAGCCTCTAAACCTAATTGAATAAGAGTTAATGATATAGGACCCAACTAACTCTAACTGACTACTAAATTGAAAATAGTGAAATAAACATAATCGGTCCTAGAAATATGAGGAATCACCATTACTGTTGCTGTTGATACACTTGAATGTCTAAGTGTAGTTGGGAACTTGAGCCCCCAAACCTATGATATGAGACATCATAGCATAAGAAACGAGTATATGGTTAGTACTTTGAGTGTAATAGTATGCTAAATAAGGTTAGGCTAATATGCATGGGTTATGTGCATGAGTAATAACTGACTGAATGAATAGGATGAGGTAATTAAATAACTGATATGAATGCGTGAATTTTGTAAAATCTGAGAATACATGACCAAGCATATAAAATAATTTTGATATAGTCTGTAAATTAAAATACTAATACCTGTTAAATGAATATCTGATAACTGTATTCTATGGACAATACAAACCTAAACTAAATTATACTGAATACTGGAATGAGACTGTGGAGGGTATTATCTAATCGACATGCCTCAATCTAAGTCAATCAAGGTCCAACCTGTAACCCTATTTAGAACGGTGCTAGTACCTTGCTACGGGTACTGACATGGATGTGTGGATCCACTAAACTGGTGTCTCAAAGGACTAAAGAGTCACCTTAATGTGGCAGGAGTACTCATGAGATTCAAGTCAACTCTAAACTGGCAGGAAGGCATCTAAACCTACACTGGATATGTAGTTCTGTAACTTAGGGATTGGTACTAAGGGTCTCACCCTATCCTGGCAGGAATTCCCTCATCCCTGGGTTTGTTCGGTGCTAAATCCTACACCTAAATGAACTGACATTGATTACTAGACTGGACTAAGCTTAACTAAACCCACAACTGACCGTATTAACTGACTGTATGATATTTCTCATAGTATGAGTAAAATCATTCTGTAGATACTGAAAACTAGGTAAACAACTAAGTTTTGGTTATTCATAATTCCTAAAACTTGATAACAATAACAATAGGACATACTAAATCTTTTAAAAACAATAATAAATAGTCATTGTTCAAACTCAATCATTTAGGCATATCATCAAACACTTGGAATTCATGGGCTTAAGAATGGGAACAGTTTAAACATGTAATAATAGCATAATTATAATACTAAAATCATGGATTAAGATGTAACAAGTGAATAAGCATCATTCAAATGTGTCAAGGCTAATTCCAACGAAACCACATGATAAATATAATTTGAAATCCAAGTTCAAAATAGCTTTATGAAGATAACTCACAATAACAAGTAAATATCATAACTTTAGTCTTGAAAATGGTTTATTGGAATCCATGGGTGATAAGGACCCATGAATGAACATCTAACATACCTCAAAACTTAAATCCTTGAAAATAAACACAATTCCTTAAGCTTTCTTAGAAATTCTTGAATTTGGGAACTTGTTTTCTTGAAAGGAAAAAAGTTTAATTTGATGAAATAGGGATGATCATAGGGTTTATTTGAGAGTAAAATTGGGGATTTTTGGCATAATATTCCTTAACTAAAGCCAAATCCTGTGTTAATACAGATTGGGGCAATGGGAAAAGACAAGACTGGCCTTCTACTATTTAAATTCATAACTGGGATGCCAATTAGGCCATCACCGCGATGCGCTAGTGATTCTATTTCTATTCCACCACGACACGGTGTAATCGCACTAAGATTCTGGAATTGAAATCCAAACACGGCCCAAACCTCATCCGAAAAATCCAAAACTTCCTCGAGACATCTTTCTTACACCTCTAAAAATGAATTGACTTAAAATCTTACATCTCAGGGTCAAAAAGGTCACTTTAAAAATCATCAAAGTTAATAGGCCAAAAATAAAACTAAGTCCCCAATACTTAGCTAAATTTATAGGTTCTAAGTCTCTTATGAATGCGCTATGGGCTGAACTAAGCTAAGACTAATACATGGTATTGCAGTATCTCCCCCTTGGAAATATTCATTCTTGAATGAGACTGGTTAGACTGAGAGTACTGTACTAAGGTAACTGAGATCATGTACTTGTAAGACCCCATAAAGTTCCCTCGTAGTCCGAGCCTTAGAGCGTGTCAAGTGAAGTGTAATTTCATCCCTAAAAGATTGAGAAGAGACTTACTAATTTATTGGAGTTTAAAACATATAGAATTTTCTTAAATTTGACTTTTTTTTCATGTATAGGATTGAATTAGGTTTCAAAGGATACCGATTTTTTCCAAATCTGGCAACAGGGTGAGAAGTTATGGTCGTTTTACTGAGAGTTGTTAGAACTGCCCAGGTGCGATGGACGATCCAACGGACCATCGAGTCTATGATGGAACATTGCAACCAAGGTAGTAACTCCCTTTCTTAGCCCAAGTGTGATGGCCAGGATGACGGACCGTCAAGGCTACGATGGACCGTCGTGAAGACCATCGCTGCTGAGGTAGTGTGGCCTCATTTTGGCCAACATGCGATGAACAATCTAATGGACTGTCAGACTAAAAATGGACCATCACTTTGATCATTGCATCAAGGAAGTATGGTTTTTTTCTAACCGACGTGCGACGGAACGCCAGGCTAGCGATGGATCATCGCTTCAACCATCACAACTCCCTTTTAGTTTTTTTAAGTCATTTTTAAAGGGGACTTTCAGTCTTTTCCACTCTTTTATCAACCAGATATATTCCAAGTGCAGCAAATGGGTTCATTCATCTTCCAAAACACAAGAGATCTATCATTTCTGCCTCAAGATCAAATCTAAAATCCTTCTCTATGAAATCCAAGAACTTACCATAGATTCTACAAATTGAGTTGAGATTTAAGTTTCCCAAGTTCAAGGGTTGCAAGAACCTTCTCTTAAGAGTAAGAAGAAGAGTTGAAGAAAGTTTCTTAATCCAATTTCACAGTCTAAGGTATTTAGGGTTTTGAACAAGGGTAATCCTTACACCCATGTGCCTAAAGGCTTATTTAAACTATAATTTTCTATAATTTATGAGATTTTACCTGAAATTGAATTAGGGTTTTTCATCTATTGTTATTGGTTGTAAGCTATTGATGTTTCTCATGAATTAGGAGTCTAATGGCATGATTTTTACATATTTTTTGAGAAATTGCAACTGGGTCTATACGTTATGATTTTAATCCTTCAGAAGTTAATAGTTGAAATTTTTGAGATATTAAAGTATATGAGAATGTTGAGATTATGAGCTAAATTGCTGTAAATTCTAGATTTCTATATGATTTATAAATCTATATGCGATCTATTATGCATTAAGATAAGTTTTAACTTAAGATTGAATTATAGGTCATTAAGCCCAACTTGAGACTTGCAATGTTATGAACTATTATGCTATAAGAACCCATGATTTGAGTATTTTGAGATTATTGAAAAATGTTTTGACCTAATGGTCATAGAGTTTTGAAATCCACTCTACCACATGGGTATACAGATTTGATTATTGGGTTCTTATGAACCATGAGATTATCGTGAAAGTGAATTTTCATGAGATGAGTGAGATAAACTAAAGGAAGTAGTATTTAGCACAAGTTGGGTAAGTTACCACATTTTCTTACCCCAGAACTACGTGCCACCATAGGTTTGACATTTTTGGCCTGAGGTCGAGATGATTTAGCCTGAGGCCAAGATAAGTGATCACTGAGTTGAGGTTATACTCCTAGGCAAAGGTATGATGACTCTCCCTAATATGAGGTTTCTTCCTTAGGAGGACAAGACATTAGAATCTATGTAGCTCGCATGGTTTATGTCGGTTAAGAAAACCTCCCTAAACTAAAGTATTTTCCATTGAGATAGAATATTTTCCCTAAAGCTTTGAGAAGAGATATTTTCTAAAGTGAACGAATTTCTTTTGAGTATTTTCTGAAGAAGGAAGTAGTTTTCTCTACTAATATGAGTTGATCACCAGTTTTAAACTAAAGTTATATGATTCCTAGTTCCAAGTGTTTGAGTTCAAAAGAGATATAATTCTTGAGCAATAAAGAAGTTTTACTCTCCATGAGATATATGTCTGAGTTAAAAGTATTGTTTAAAGCTTTCTTTATCCTATGAGTAATGAGAATAAGAGGATAGTGCAGATTTTAAAGCTAAAGTATAATGACTCATGAGATTTGTGTTACATGCGTCATTCTACATTATTTATGAGTTTTACATTTTGACTTATTCAAGCCATGTGATTCATTCCTATTTCCATTCATGATTTGATTAAAGAGTATTGATATTATTTTATGTAAATGCATAAACCCCTATATACTCAGTACATTCCCAAGTATTGATCCACATATACATCTATGTGCTATATTGTCTTATAATGTAGGTTCAGGTGCTCATTCCCAGCCTCGTTAGTGATTTCTGAGTACGTTTATCTACATCTCCCCTGTGGTGAGTCCTTATGGTTCAAGGACCTATCTTCAGACATTTTAGTATTCGAATGTTTATGTTATTACTTTTAACTCAGTTTGAGTCAGTTGGGGACCTGTCCCAATGGCTCTTGAGTTCATAAAATAGTAAAGGCTTTGTCAGACTAGTTATCAAATTGTGATTATGTTGATATTTCCAGTTTTATGGTCATTTGGATTGAGTATTATCTTCGTATTTCCTTTTATTTGATATGATAGTGCCAGTGTTTTATATATTTCTTCTTCAATAAGTTATTATGAGTAGCGATAGTCTCAAAGGGTTAGCTAGGGGCTACTTGTAGCCCTAAGCACCATTTGACGTCTTAGGAGGTAATTTTGGATCATTACAAACTTGGTATCAGAGCTTAAGGTTTTAAATGAGGCCTAGGGAGTCTGACAAGCCGTGTTGAGTAGAGTCTTGATCATTGCTGTGTAGCACTCCATATCTATGAGAAAGAGGATACAAGATATTTTAGGAATAGTTGTTTCTTTCTTTTAGATTCTATTATGCCTGCAATTTTCCCTCTCATCTAATAATTCGTGCTCTCTTATTTTAGAAAATGGCTTTCTGAAGAGAAAATGCTCGTGGTAACGATGATGAGGAACCCTCACTTATTGATCCTTTGAATGAGACTGTGTCTCAAGCTGAGTTTCAAGTAGTCTTTTAGGCGTTAGCCCAAGAAGTCACCGCTAATGGTCGGGCCAATAACTAGGAATTAGTTGCAAATTAGCAGGGAGGTGATTTTGCTTCTTCTAGGATCTGTGATTTCATGCGGATGAATCTGCGAGAGTTTTATGGGTCTAAGGCAGGTGAGGACCCACAGTTGCACCTTGAGAAGGTGAGAAATATTATGTAGGTGATGCATATTTCTGAGGAAGAAAGTGTTGAGTTGGCATCTTACAGGTTGACAGACATAGCTTATGACTGGGTTGTATCATGAAGGAAGGGTAGAGGTGAGAATGCTGCTCCTATGATTTGGCAGGTATTTCAAGATGCATTCTTGGACAAGTTATTTCCACTTGAGATAAGAGAAACAAAGATTGAGGAAGTTATGAACTTGAGGTAGGGCTCTATGACTATTAAGAAGTACTGCTTGAAGTTTAACCAGTTGCCCAAGTGTGCTCCTGATTTGATTTCTGACACTCGAGCTAGTATGAGTAAATTCATGATAGGTGTTTCTAGTTTGGTGCTAAATGAGTGTAGGACTGTGATGCTGTATAGGGATATAAATCTGTCTAGGCTAGTGATACATACACAATAGATAAAGGTGGATAAGATTAGAGAGAGAGATAGAGTGAGGGGTAAGAAGAGGGCCAGATTGGCGTAGCATAAGTATAGTTAGCCTAGGTTCTATGGAGGAAATGACCCTTAGTTTAAGAGACATCCTCCTATCTTAGTGCCTTCATCAGCTAGTGCTCCCACATCTTGAGGCAGGCTAGAGCAAAGAAGAAGGTATTTTATGTCTAGGTTGCAGAACAGTGTTGGTAACGGCCTTATCTTGATGTGTGGTAGGGATTATCTTGATGAGTGTTTCACAGATTTAAGGGGTTATTTTGGTTGTGGCAAGCAAGGCTACAGACTTAGATATTTTCCACATGCTAGGCAGGGGACCAGAGATGCCCGACCACAGGCATAGACTGCTAGTACACCAGCTCCTGTCCCTCGTCCTGCCACTATTCAGGGCTCTTCATCTAGCACTATTGGTGGTTAGTACTAGAAAAGATTTTATGCCTTACCATCCTATTAGGAGTAGGAGGACTTTCCCGATATTGTTACTGGTATTCTCTGCGTCTTTTGTTTTGATGTTTATGTGTTGTTGAACCTTGGGTCAAGTCTCACCTATGTGATCCCACTTGTGGCTGTGAATTTTAAAATGAGTCCCGAAAAGATCCTGAGCCTTTCCTAGTCTCCATACCAGTAGGGGATTCATTCATTGCTAAACAAGTGTATTGAGATTGTCCTATTACTGTTCTTCATAGAGTCATACTTGTTGATTTGATAGAGTTAGACATGGTGGATTTTGACCTTATTCTAGGTATGGATTTGCTTTATTATTGTTATGCATCTATAGACTGTCGTACCCATGTGGTCAAGTTTTAGTTTCCTGAAAAGCCAATTTTTGAGTGGTCTGGGAGTTCGGTATCTCCCAAGAGTCATTTTATCTCCTATCTCAAAGCCAAAAAGCTAATATCCAAGGGTTGCATCTATTAGCTAGTTAGAGTCAAAGATACTAAGTCTGAGGCTCCAACTATTCAGTTAGTCGATATTGTTAATGAGTTTCTAGATGTTTTTGTGGAAGATCTCCCGGGGGTACCTCCCGATAGAGAGATAGAATTTAGGATTGACCTTCTTTTTGACACTCATCCCATTTTTATTCTTCCAAACCGTATGGCACCTACAGAGCTTAAGGAGTTGAAGGAGCAACTCAAATATCTTTTAGACAAAGGTTTCATAAGTCCCAGTATTTGTCCTTGGGGCGCACCTATTCTATTAGTGCAGAATAAAGATGGTTCTTTGCGTATATGCATTGACTATCGTCAGCTTAACAAGGTCACAGTCAAAAATAAATATCCTCTTTTGAGAATTGATGACCTGTTTGATCAGTTACAAGGTGCAAGTTATTTTTCTAAGATAGACCTTAGATCCTGCTATCACCAGCTTAAAGTGAGGTAATGTGATATTTCAAAGACAGCCTTCTGAACCCGCTATGGTCACTTTGAGTTTCTAGTCATGTCTTTCGGGCTAACCAATGCCCCAGCAGCTTTTATAGACCTCATGAATCCAGTATTCAAGCAATATTTTGGTATGTTTGTCATAGTGTTCATAGATGATATCCTTGTCTACTCTCGCAGTGAGCATGATCATGCAGATCACATTAGAATTGTCTTGCAAACTCTTAGAGGTCAGCAGTTGTTCGCCAAATTTAGTAAGTGTAAATTTTGGCTAAGGTCTGTAGCCTTTCTGGGTTATATTATTTCAGCCGAGGGTATTAAAGTTTATCCCTAAAAGAAAAAAGCTATATGAAATTAGCCTAGACCCATCTCTCCATCTGAAATTAGAAGTTTCTTGGGTCTAGCAGGATTTTACCACCATTTTGTTAAATGTTTCTCTTCTATTGCATCTCCCATGACTCGGTTGACCCAAAAGAAAGTTAAGTTCCAGTGGTCAGATTCCTGTGAGAAAAGTTTTTAGGAGTTGAAGACTGGACTTACTTCAGCCCCTGTGTTGACTTTACCTGATGGTATAGATGGTTTTGTGGTGTATTGTGATGGTTTTATAATTGGTTTGGGTTGTGTGTTGATGCAAAGAGGTGAGGTTATAGCATATGCTTCTAGACAGTTGAAGCCGCATGAAAAGAATTACCAAACCCATGATCTTGAGTTAGCTATTATGGTCTTTGCTTTGAAAATCTGGAGACACTATCTTTATGGTGTTCATGTTGATGTGTTTACTGATCATAAGAGCCTGCAATATGTATTAACTCAGAGAGAGTTGAATCTTAGGCATAAGAGGTGGTTAGAGTTGTTAAAAGGCTATGATATGATTGTGTTGTATCACCCAGGCAAGGCTAATCTATTGGCGGATGCCCTTAGAATATTGCTTATGGGTAGTGTTACTTTTGTAGAGGAAGGTAAGAAAGAGTTAGCTCGTGATGTCTGTTTTCTAGCTAGATTAGGTGTTAGGTTGCTTGATTCAGTTTAGGGAAGTACTTTTATGCAGAGTAGTTCTGAATCCTCTTTATTTTTGGAAGTGAAGGAGAAGCAAGATAAAGATGTTAGTTTGGTCAGACTGAAGGAGGCAGCTAAGGACCAAAAGGTAGAGGTTTTCTTCCAAGGGGGAGATGGCGTGTTGAGATTTCAGGGTAGATTGTACATTCCATGTGTTGATTATCTGAGGTAGAGGATTATGGTTGAAGTGCATGGCGCACAATATTCTATTCATCCCATCATTACTAAGATGTTCCGCGACTTGCGGTAAATCTATTGGTGGAATGGTATGAAGAAGGATATAGCTGAGTTTGTAGCAAAGTGTGCAATGTGAC
Organism: Capsicum annuum; assembly: GCF_002878395.1. Taxonomy (NCBI): domain Eukaryota; kingdom Viridiplantae; phylum Streptophyta; class Magnoliopsida; order Solanales; family Solanaceae; genus Capsicum; species Capsicum annuum. The sequence goes on from NC_061120.1 coordinate 46,452,185, forward strand.
AACAGGTTAAGGTAGAGAACCAAAGACCAGGTGGTGTGATAGAAGTGTTTGGTATACCCACTTGGAAGTGGGAGGTGTTGAATATGGATTTCATGACTGGGTTACCTCTCTTGCGTCGTTATCATGATTCTATTTGGGTTGTTGTAGACAGGATGACTAAGCCCGTGCACTTCTTGACCATGCATACATCTTATACAGCTGAGGATTATGCTAGATTGTATATCCGGGAGTTAGTTAGGTTGCACCGAGTTACCTCGTCTATCATTTTGGATAGGGGTACTCAATTTACTTCTCAGTTTTAGAGGGTGTTCAGCAGGGTCTTGGTACCCAAGTTTTTTTGAGTTTCACTTTTTATCCACAGATAGATGGTCAGGCTGAGATGACCATTCAGACTCTAGAGGATATGTTGAGGGTGTGTGCTCATGATTTCAAAGGTAGTTGAGATAAGCATTTGCCATTGATAGAATTTTCCTATAACAATAGTTACCATGCTAGCATCGAGATGACACCATTTGAGGCCTTGTATGGTAGAAGATGTAGATCACCCATAGGTTGGTTTAAAGTGGGTGAAGTTCGGCAATTGGGCTTGACACAATGTTTAAAGCTATGGAGAAAGTTAAGTTGATTAAAGAAAGGTTGAAGACAACTCAGAGTCATCAAAAGTCATATGCCAATGTGGGGAGAAGAGATCTTAAATTTGAGGTGTGTGACTTGGTGTACTTGAAGATTTCACCCATGTAAGGGGTGAAGAGGTTTTGCAAAAAAGGAAAGCTTAGTCCCCGTTATGTTGGCCCATATAGAGTCTTGATCCATGTTGGTAAAGTAGCCTATGAGGTTGAGTTTCCCGCAGAGTTATCAGCCATTCATCCTATTTTTCATGTCTTCATGCTTAAGAAGAATATTGGTGATTCTGTTGTGGTAGATCCTTCAGAGAGTGCTGATATTCAGAATAGTCTTTCATTTGATGAGATTCCTATTGAGATCCTAGATTTTTAGATCCGTAGAGTAAGGAACAAAGAGGTTCCCTTGGTCAAAGTTTTGTGGCGGAACCAGTCACTTGAGGGCGCTACTTGGGAGGCAGAAACAGACATGCGAGCCAAGTACCGCAACTCTTTTTTGCGAGTTTAGATCAATCCAAAGGTATTATGCTTCCTTAATTCAGCCCTTCTAAATCTAAAGTTCTGCTATAAATCTATTCTTGCATAAGTTCTTGCAATTTTTGAGGTATTCAAGAGTTTAGAGAGATTTTGAGCCATTTAGCAAATTGCTTCAACTATGGGTACTATGTTTTCCTATATTCCTAGTCTAACTAGCAACATTCAAGGATGAATATTTCTAAGGGGGAGATACTGTGAGACCCCGCAAAGGTCTTTCATAGTCTGAGTCTTAGAGAGTGTCAAGTGAAGTGTAATTCTGGTCCTAAAGGATTGAGAAGAGACTTCTCAAGTGATTTGTGTTTAAACCATATATAATTTTCTTAAATTTGACTTTTTGTCATGTAGAGAATTGAATTAGCTTTCCAATGATACCAATTTCTTCCAAATCCAGCATCGCGGTGAGAAGTTATGGCCGTTTTACTGAGAGTTGTCGGAACCACCCAGGTGCAACGAACGATCCGACGGACCATCAGGCTAGCGATGGACCATTCCTTCGACCGTCGCAGCCCCCGTTCAGTATTTTTAAGTCATTTTTAAAGGGGTTTTTCAGTCTTTTCCACTCTTTTATCAACCACATATATTCTAAGTAAAGCAAATGGCTTCATTCATCATCCAAAATACAAGAGAGCTAGGGTTTCTCCCTCAAGATCAAATCTAAAACCCTTCTCCAAGAAATCTAAGAACTCACCACAGATTCTACAAATTGAGTTGAGATTTAAGTTTTCTAAGTTCAAGGGTTGCAAGAACCTTCTCTCAACAGTAAGATGAAGAGTTGAAGCAAGCTTGTTCATCCAATCTCATAGTCTAAGGCATGTGGGGTTTTGAACAAGGGTAATCCTTTCACCCTTATTCCCAAAGGATTATTTAAACTATAATTTTCTACAATTTATGAGATTTTAGATGAAACTGAATCAGGATTTTTCATCCATTGTTATTGGTTGCAAGCTTTTGATGTTTTCCATGAATTGAGAGTCTAATGGCATGATTTTTACATGTTTTCTTGAGAAATTACAGATGGGTTTATACCCCATGATTTTAATCCTTCAGAAGTTAATAGTTGAAATGTTTGAGATATTGAAGTATATTAGTATGTTGAGATTATGAGCTAAATTGCTGTAAATTCCAGATTTCCATATGATTTAAGAATCTATTTGCTATCTATTATGCATTATGATGAGTTTTAACTTGAGATTGAATTATGGGTCATTAAGCCCTACTTGAGACTTGCAATTTTATGAATAATTGTGCTATAAGAACCCATGATTTGAGTATTTTGAGATTATTGAAAAATGTTTTGACCTAATGGTCATAGAGTTTTGAAATCCACTCTACCACATGAGATTACAGATTTGATTTTTGGGTTCTTATGAACCATGAGATTATTTTAAAAGTGGATTTTCCTGAGATGATCAAGATAAATTAAAGGGAGTAGTATTTAGCACCGAGTTGAGTAAGTTACCATGGTTGCTTAACCCAGAACTACATGCCACCGTAGGTTTGAGATTTTGGGCCTGAGGTCGAGATGATTGAATCTGAGGCTGAGATAAGTGATCACTGAGTTGAGTTTATACTCCTTGGAAAGAGTATGACGCCTCTCCCCAACGTGAGGTTTCTTTCTTAGGAGGACAAGACGTTGGACTCCATGTAGCTCGAATGGTTTATGTCGATTAAGAGAACCTCCTTAAACTAAAGTATTTTCTATTGAGATAGAAAATTTTCCCTAAAGCTTTGAGATGAGATATTTTCTAAAGTGAATGAATTGCTTTTGAGTATTTTCCAAAGAAGGAAGTAGTTTTCTCTACTAATACGAATTGATCACCGGGTTTCAATCTAAAGTTATATGATTCCGAGTTCCAAGTGTTTGAGTTCAAAATAGTTATAATTCTTGAGCAATAAAGAAGTTTTACTCTCCATGAGACATATGCATGAGTTGAAAGTATTGTTTAAAGCTTCCTTCATCCTATGAGTAATGAGAATAAGAGGAGAGAGCAGATTTTAAAGATAAAGTATAATGACTCACGAGATTTGTGTTACATGCTTCATTCTACATGATTTATAAGCTTTACATTTTGACTTATTCAAGCCATGTGAGTAATTCCTATTTGTATGCATGATTTGATTAAAGAATATTGATATTGTTTTATGTAAATGCATACACCCCCATATACTCAATATATTCCCAAGTGTTGATCCACATATATGTCTATGTGCTACATTGTCTTATAATGTAGGTTCAGGTGCTCATTCCCAGCCTCGTCAGTGTTTTCCAAGTACCTTTGTCTACATCTCCCCACTAGTGAGTCCTCATGGTTTGAGTACCTTTCTTCAGACATTTCAGTACTTGATTTTTTATGTCATTACTTCCAGTTCAGTTTGAGTCAGTTGGGGACCTGTCCCAACGAATCTCGAGTTCATGAAGTAGTAAAGGCTTTGTCAGACTAGTTATCAGACTGTGGTTGTGTTGAGATTTCTAGTTTTGGTCGTTAGGACCGAGTATTATCTTCGTATTTCCTTTCATTTGATATGACAGTGCCAGTGTTTTGTATATTTCTTCTTGAATGAGTTATTATGACAAGTGATAGGCTAAAATGGTTAGCTTGGGGCTACTTGTAGCCCTAGCACCATGTGACATCCTGGGAGGTGATTTTGGGTCGTTATAGTACCAAACATGCATGACTTGGAACATGAATGCTTTACTAATTCTACAACATTATACATGAACTAAATATCATGAACTAAACTGATTTCTTGAATACATGCAACGACATGAGACTTGTTATAAAGATAAGATAGAAACGAGAGAGTAAACTTATGAGTGACCATTACCTCTAGCTGGATCTTGTTTTTTAAAGAAAAGTTGAGAGGTTTAGGATGTGAATACTTGGGGTATTCCAATACATCTCCCCCTTAGGATTCTTCGTCCCCCAAATAATACTGAATTGGCTAAAATACTAAGGAAAGACTGTAGACTTAAAAACTGAATGATGACTGAGTATCTGAATCTGAAACATGATGCATAGACTGAACTGGACTTACAATTTACATAGATTCAAGTAAACTATCTCTTAGAATGGCCACATTCATGAAACTTCAGATAGTAAGACTAGATCGGAAGACGGAAAACCATAGAAACTTGTCTGTCTGAATACTAACTGAACTGCTGGCTAACCGGACTGAATTATACTGAAAGATTACACTCAACTATACATTCCACTCCAAAACTACACTTCACTTGAGACTATTTAAAATATTCACATGGGCATAGATAACTCTATCTACTAAAGTCTGAGTTGAACTGAAATCTCTCACTATGTTGAAGCTTACTCGAATCTACAAAGTGCATACATAACACTGTAATAATAGTATAAGTCATGAATTCAACACACCCTGCATTTTCACAACTCTTTATCTCATGAATACCTCTTCAACAACTACATTCAACCTCTTACTAGCCATTTACTAATGCGCAATGCATTTATCTACTTACACACCAATATGACATTCAAGCTTATCTTCATAAATACATATGAAATTTGAAGTAACACCCTAAAAAAGCATCTTTCTCATATTCTCTGATACCTCTATCAATAAAATCTTCCAGGTGCTGACCCTAAGAAAATACACACAGAATTTCAACTAACCATGATATATATCAAAAGCCTTGCCTTAATCATTCTTTAAACCTATATCCTCATGTAAAACAAGCATTCAATAATCTTTCCTTAACATGAAACATTTATACTCTCACATCTGAACAAATTACTCATCGCTACCATTATTTCATGAAGGAAGGTTACTGAAATGTTAGAACATGAAGACCTGAATCATGAAAGAATAACTTTGATACTTAACAGAGACCTGAGGAATAGAGTATCAATGACATAAATTCATCAAAAAGGTCTAAAATAAGGGTAGGCATGACATATGTCTAAATCTCGCTGATTATTAGGAGTGTAGCATGATTACTGGAACTGAACATAATGTAAAGCATGAGTACATAATTCATGAGCTGCATGTCCTGAGTTTGGAGTTCATAAATTCATGGAACATGATTGGTACTGCTGAGTGAACTTGAACTCCTCATACTAGGAACTGGGAGAGTATATTATTTTCTATAAGGTGCATGAATATGAGCTGTAATCATAGGGATGACATGTAAGGCATGAGTAGATATCGTGATAAATGAAATACAAATACTGAAATAAACATGGGTCGGGAATCTTTCTCCCTAGTGTTGTTCTATAACACACTAGCATGACTATTAGAATCTAAGAGCCTGACTTGGTTACTGGTCTTATTATCCTTCCCTTAGCTTCAATCCATCCTTCTAAGTTGATGGTGCAATAATACACATAAGGATAAACTTACCCTGACAGATTATGACTGATAATGTAAGAACCACTGTTGGTACTTCCTTCTAATATACAAATCTCTAGCTATCTATAGCCCTAACAATCCCCATACAATAACTTAAGCACTAACTAACTTAGAATTTTTAGGAGTATCACAATACCATTAGTTCATACCATCTAGTGCTTCAACTCTACTTTGTATTAGCTCTATCTTCAAATATTTAAACTTATATTCTTACACTTAACATAGATATCCCCAAACCCTTAATGAACCATACTAACCTCCATCATAGCCTACTAATATCACATCTCTAAACTTTTCTTCCAAAATAATGAGAATTACCATTACACCTGAATATCTGACATCAACATCCTATAGCCCATAACTTAGCTGGTAAGCATGTCAATTACTACATTACTAGCCCCATTAAAACTTATCACTCACGGGTACTACATAAGCACACCCACACCATCATACTTAATTTTAAATTAACAACTTAAATTTTTGCATGCATGTTTCAAGCCTACTGATTCACCTTCATACAATTAACCCCATGGATACATAATCTGCTCAATTTAGATAACACTATCCCTACTTTACTACTGCTAAACTTTTGGATTCATACCTTTAACTCTAGATCATATGCTATCATAGGATTCTGAGGAGGTATCTGAAAACACATCTGACCCCTAAGCATTGAGGTACTACCCCTACATTCGATGACTGGTTCATTGGGAAACTAAACTAAATAATTCTATTCCTACAATCAACTGAAGTGATTTTTTGGGATACTAGAATTGGGAAATTACTGTACACCTATCTGGTTGTGATAGATTTACCCACTAGGGTAGACATTGAGTGTATAGAAAGGAACAATGAGTCAGAAGGAGAGTTTAAATAGAGCATCATTCTCTTTCGCACGACATGAATACTAAAAGAAGAAAATCTTTTCCTAAAATATTTATAGCCTATCTTCTATAAGTGTGGTGCATTTCACATCGATGTACAAGTCTCTACTCAACGCAACTTTTCAAACTCCCTAGGACTCTCTAAAACCTTAGGCTCTGATACCAAATTTTTTCATAACCCTAGGCTACCCCCTAGTCGCAACAATGGTGCTTACAGTCTTGAAAGACCATAAGCTAACCCATGAGCTGTACCTACTATAAGTACTGAATAATAATAATAAAATACACATGTGTGTAATAATTGAATATGCCATAATTCTTTAAATACTAAAATATTTCTGAATCATAAGTCTGAAAACAACTGTTTGAAAATTGATAAAAGCAATGACAAACTGATTGACTGTCTGAAGTCTTCGAAGGCTTCTAAAATTGACTGAATAAAAGTTGATGGGATAGGCCCAAACTAACTCAAACTAACTACTAAACTAAAAACACTAAAATAATCATAATTGGCCCTTGAAATATAAGGACTCACCATTGCTACTGCTGATGCACTGGAATGTCTAACTATAGTTGGGAACCTGAGCATTCGCACCTATGATATGAGATATCATAGCATAAAAAATAAGTATGCAGTCAGTACTTTGAATGTACTGGTATGCTAGATGAGGTTAGGCTGATATGTATGGGTTATATGCATGATTACTAATTGACTGAATTAATAGCATGATATAACTGAATAACTGATATAAATGTGTGAATGCTGTAAAATCTGAGAATGCATGACTAAGCATATAACATAATTCTAAAATAGTCTGTAAACTAAAATACTGAAACTTGTTAACTGAATATCTAATAACTATATGCTATGATTAATGCAAACCTGAACTAAATCATACTGAATACTGGACTTAGACTGTGGGAGATATCATCTAACCAATATGCCCCAATCTGAGCTAATTAGGGTCCTACTTGTAACCCAGTTTGAAGGGTGTTAATACCGTGCCACAGGTACTAACAATGGCTATGTGGATCCACTAAACTTGTATCCTAAAGGACTAAAGAGTCACCCTAATCTGGCAGGAGTACTCATGAGATTTGAGTCAACCCTAAACAGGAAGGAAGAAATCTCAACCTATGTTGGCTTCATAGTTATATAACTTAAGGATTTCTACTAAGGGTCACACCCTAACCTGGCAGGAATTCCCCCAGCCCTAGGTTCGCTCGTTGCTGAATCCTACTCCTAACTGAACTGACACTGATCGCTAGACTGTACTATGCTTAACTCAACCTACAACTAACTGTATTAACTGATTGAATGATATTTTTCATAGTATAACTGAAATCATTCTATAGATACTTAAAACTAGGTAAACAGCTAAGTTTCAGGTATTCATAACCCCCAGTACTTGATAAAAATAATAATAGGACATACTAAAGCTTTGAAAAACCATAATAAGTATTCATTGTTCCAACTCAATCATTTAGGCATTTCATCAAACACTTGGAATTCATGGGCTTAAGCATGAGAATAGTCTAAACATGTAATAATAGCATAATTAAAATACTAAAATCATGGATTAATATTTAACAAGAAAATAAGCACCATTCAAATGTGTCAAGGCTAATTCCAATAAAACAACATGATAAACAAAATTTGAAATCCAAGTTCATAACAATTTCATGAAGATAACTCATAATAACAAGTAAAAATCATAACTTTAGTCTTGAAAACAGGTTCTTGGACTCCATGGTCTATAAGGACCCATGAATGAACATCTAACATACCTTAAAAGCTCAAATCCTTGAAAAGAAACACAATTCCTTAAACTTCCTTAGAAATTCTTGAATTTGGGAACTTGTTTTCTAGATTTTTCTTGAAAGAAAAAAAAGTTTAATTTGATGAACTAGGGTGAGCTTAGGGTTTATTTGAGAGTAAAATTAGGGATTTTGGGCATAATATGGCTTCACTAAAGACAAATCCCTTGTTAATATGGATTGGGGCGATGGGAAAAGTCAAGACTTCCCTTCTTTAATTTAAATTCATAATTGGGATGCTGATTAGGCCATCACTGCAATGCGCCAGTGTGCCCTCGCTATTCCACCATAATGTGGTTTAATTACATTGAGCTGTTGGAATTGAAATCCAAACACCGCCCAAACCTCATTCAAAAAATCCAAAACTTCCTCGAGAGATGCTCCTTACACCCCTGAACATGAATTAACTCAAAAACTTATGTATCGAGGTTGGGTAGGTCACTTTAAAGATCATCGAAGTTAAGAGTCCAAAAATAAAATGAAGTCCCTACCACTTCATTAAATTTTTAGGTTTTAAGCCTCTTATACATGCGCTATAGGCTGAATTGAGCTAAGACTAATACATAGTATTATAGTTTAAATCAGGTTGGGTTGGATTATGTAAGGCATGGTTGTGTTTGGGTTGGAATAACATTGAGTAGGTAGGAAATGGGTTTAAATATTATTGGGTAATGGTTGAGTCAGATTAATTATAGAAAGAGAAAACTTACTTGGGCCCATACAGGTGAATAGTTTGTTAAGGAAGTCATTGGACTTATCCAGAATATTACTCAGTTAGTTTAACACAAATGATCAAACTAACAAACTGCCATATGTCTATAGTACTTGGAATTTTTCATCGTTCATAACTAGAATGTTTCCCAATTTGACCACTAGGTGATGGTCAAATCAATGGTTCTTTGACTGCACAATGGTTTGTAGCTTTGCCTGTCAATCAACCTTTGTGAAGTTGTAAAGTGATAGTTGGATCAATGGGTTATCATCTTACCCCATCTAGGTCAACTGAGACATCACTTTAGTTTCCAAGTTTATATCTACACACTTCAACCCATAAATCAACCATATCCAAGATATAAAATTCAACACAAAACCAACTATACAAACCACAATCATAGATTGCCTCCTAGTACTAATTTAAACTTAGAGCACGACTCGAGTACCATAATTACTTAGACTTTTTCAAGGTATACCAAATCTATCACTTTTACCTCTTTTAAGTACTTCAGAGTACTATTTCTCACACACTTCATGAAATTTGAAGCATTTTTTTTATTTTCCAGTTCAACAACTCCAGAATAGAGCACTTGTGTCACTGTAAATGGACTGCATTACTTGGGTCTGAGTTTTCTCCAAAATAACTAGAGGTCAGAATTAAACAACAATAATAGGTCCCTTTGAATGATTTTTCGCTTCTCCATCCTATGATTATGACAGATCTTTATCTTTTCATTATACAAAAATGATTTTTATTTGCTCCAAATTGAAACTCATCTAATTCTTTCATTTTCTCAACCCTCAAGTTTGAGATGCCACTCCAAATCAGGTTGAGTATCTATGGATCCCACTAAGTTTTATTATTAAGCTCTATTGGAAAGTGAAAATCCTTTCCAATGAAAAACTGATATGGTGACATATCAATAGGCGTCTTTAATGTAGTTGTATATACACATACAAAATTATCAAGCTTTTGACTAAATCAGTTTGGTTGACATGCACTATCATTAAAAAATTTATTTATATTTCCTGATTTGACACCTTTACTTGGCCACTAGGTTGAGGGTGATAGGGAGTAGCCACCTTAGATTTCTTGACCATATATGGTGCTAGTAGAGCATAAAATACTTTTTTGCAAAAGTATGAACCCCTATCACTAATGATTCTTCTTGGAGTACTGAACCTTGAGAATATATTCCTTTTTAGGAACATAATCACACTCTTTCTTTTGTTGTTTGGTGGTGCTACAACTTTAACCCATTTTAACAAATAGTCTACTGCCACTAGTATGTATTTCTAGTTGAATGGACTCATAAATGGACCCAAAAAGTTATTCCCATACAACAAATAATTCAACTTCAAGGACTGGTGTCATGGGCAACTCATTCCTTCATGATATGGTTCCCTATCATTGGAATTGGTCACATACCCTCATAAACTCTTGCGTGTTTTGGTGGATTGTAGGCTAGTAATCGCCATATTAAAATATTTTTGGTACTGTGCGTGCACCTTCATGATGTTCCACAGAAGGGATGAATGACATGCTTTTAGTGTTCTTAACACTCAATTTCTGCAACAATTTTTCTTCTCAAGTTATCAACATATAGCCAGAAAAAATATGGCTCATCCTAAAAGTACTTACTCACATCATACATAAATTTATTTCTCTAATAAAGTTTAGGGCTTCCTCCATCATATTACTAACAAGATAGTTATCAAAATTAGCAAACAAAGGTAAAAGATCATAGGAAGAATCTAATACCTGTTCATCTGGGAAGAAGTCATCAATCTCTATCTCATTAGTTCCTTTTCTCTTATCCTCTAGTATAGACAAATAATTAGCAACTTGATTCTTGCATCCTGTATAATCTTTAAATTCAAATTTAAATTCTTGAAGTAAGAGAACTTATTTGATCAATTGTGATTTTGCATCTTTATTTTCCATGAGGTATCTCAAGGTAGTATGGTCCGTGTTCAGCATAACTTTTGTGCAAAACTAGTATGCTCATAATTTCTCAAAGGCATACATAACCACAGGCCATTCTTACACAGGTATAGTATAGTTTTTTTGTGTACCATTTAATACCTTGCTAACATAATAAATTGGGTGAAAGATCTTCTTCCTCTTTGGCTCTATACAATACCAAGCGCCACATCTATTGCATCACACATCACTTTGAATAGTTCGAACCAATCTCGAGAAACAATGATAGGAGTAGAAGTTAGTTTTCTGTAAGGAACTCGAATTCCTTTAAACAAACCTCATAGAATAGGAACATGGCCTCTTTTCCAATATTTTATAAAAAGGATTGACAATTTTTCAGAAGTCCTTTATAAACCTCTGATAAAAACCTACATGACCAAGGAAACTTTGAATCCCTTTTACATATATAGTGGAGGTAATTTTTCAATAACTTTGATTTTTGCTTGATCTAACTGAATACCTCTTCAGATATTTGTGTGCTACAATAATGATTTCTTTCACCATGAAGTGACATTTCTCCCAATATAGTACCAAGTTTGTTTCCTTGCACTACTGTAAGAATTTTCCATGGTTGGCCAAACAATATTCAAAAGTATCTCCTACTATAGAAAAATGATCCATAAACACTTATATGGTATCTTTCATCATATCAGAGAAAATGGACATCATACACCTTTGGAAAGTGGAAAGTGCATTACATAAGACAAATTCATATACTTGAATGTAAATAATCCATAAGGACATGTGAAGGTAGTTTTATCTTGTTCTTCAAGTACAACAGAAATCTGGTTGTACCCAAAATAACCATCCAAGAAATAGTACCAACTTCTGCTTGCTAACCTATCCAACATTTGATCAATGAATGGTGTTGGGGAATGATCTCTTAGTGTTTAAGAGTTCACTTTCCAAAAATCTATGTATAGACGCCAGTATGTGACTGGACAAAGTTGGATTAACTTATTCCACTAAATTGGTACAATATTCATGCCTTCTTCTTTGGGAACACATTGTACTAAACTTACCCATTTGTTTTTTGAGATAGGATATACCACCTCCTATATATAACCATTTGATAATCTCTTTCTTTACCACTTATAACATTGGTGGATTAAGTTTGTACTGAAGATCAATGGTTGGGATTAAATCTTTCTCCAACTAAATTTTGTGAATGAAAATCATAGGAGAGATCCCAATAATGTTGTAAATAGTCAATCAAATTTCCCTTTTAAACATCTCAACATTGACACAAGTGTATCAACCTACCATTCAACTAAATCAGCAACTATAATAGAATGTAATATGTTATTCTCTCCCAAAAATGCATAACATCGATGATCAAGCAAAACTTTTAATTCTGACACTGATGGTTCTTCAATTGAAGGCTTAGCTATTGAAGTAGGTCTATTCTTCAAATCTAACTCTAAATTCTTTAGGGAATAATAATAAGGCCCCATCCCAGCCAAGGCCGTCACTATCTTATCATAATCTTTAATGTTATCACCGTTAAATTTTATCATTACTTCAGCTAAAGTTTTAACTACAAACCATTCTTTATTAGTCTCCTTAATCACCCATCATCAACAACATCAATCACAAAGACAATTTATTTTCCTCGATTGCTTCATGGACTGACAAACATTAAACACAACCTCCTCATTGTTCAACCTGAACTTTAATTTTGTTCTCCATATCAACAAGGATATTCATGTAGCTAAGAAGGTTCATCCCTAGAGAAACATTAAAATCCACTTTACAATCCAAGATCACAAGTCAGTAGAAAAGATAAGGTTTTCTACCTTTACAAGCACATCACATAAACTCCACACAAGCCTCTTTACTAAATGGTCAGCCGTCAATAACCACATTGTTGATTGTTTGGGAGCTCTGAAGCCTAACTATCTATATATATAAAGCGACATCAAGTTGATGCTAGAACTTAAACCACATAGTGTGTTGGCAATGTTGGACTCTCTTATGGTTCATGTAATAGTGAACGCACTAGGATCCTCCTTCTTATGAACCTAGGAATGCAATGAAATTATACTGTAATGGTGTAAATTTTTAATAGGTTTAAAACTAACTATCCTCTTCTTGGTAATGAAGTCTTTCATAAACTTCAAATAACTTAACATTTTTTTGAAAGCCTCAACCAATAAAATATTAATTGACAGATGCTTTAATAGAGAATAAGATTGTGGAACTTTTTGTCTTCCACTTTTTTTCATCTACTAAGGAAATGGAGGTGAAGGTTTACAAATTTAAGTCAAAGGCTTTGCAACCTACTTTTCTTTTCCTTTAACCTTAAAAATCCCATCTTTATTACTTGTAGGTTTCTCAGCATCCATACTAATATTATCAATAAACATTAGATTTTCAAAGTTAGATGAAAATATTTGTTCAAAAACTTTCAACTACAATTCCAAAATCAGAGACAATATTCTCCTTATGTTCATCAAGAATAGGTACCAGTTTTGAGAACACTTTCCTACTTCTGGTCATGACAGCCATGCACTGTCCATCATTTTTATGACTTTGAATAATGTCTCTTGGCAACCTACCACCTCTTCTCTAATTTAGAGCTATCTATATCTGATCATTTTGATACTTTAGTAGCTTTTAGTAAGTGAAGTATGAGTTTACTAGTTGTGTAATATTAGTGATCTTGCTCTTAAACTGTTTAATATTAGAGTCTGTATATTGGACTGTTTCCAACACCTTAGCCAACATAGCTTCCATCCTCGAACTCCTTGAATTATTACTTATCTAATCATGATTTTTAGAGGAATACATAAACCACTTCTATTATTATTACTCTTCTAGTTCCCTTGATATGTTTTTATAACAAACCTTATTATAATAATTATCCTTCTAATAATTTTGACGTTGGTTTCCTTGGGCATTGGTCAAAAACACCTTTACTTATTATATTGATAAATGACCTCTACCTGAAAATTCGACTCTACCATTTCACCCTGTGAAACTATATCATTCACCTTTTTTAGCACCACTTGCTAACAAATGTTTTGTGGGAAAGTCTATTTGTGTTTTCATATGAGCCGTGTATTGGTCACACTTTTACTCTCTTCTATGACCTTCAATAGTAATGCCCACTAAGTATCATATGGAACCTCTATAATGACATTTTTGGAAGCTTACTTTTAATATATTTTGACCATTTTGAACTTTCCCATAGTTTCTACATGATGATTTTAGGGTGTTGTGATGGTTGTAAATGTAATCTTAACACCTTTTAATCTTGATTTTGAAATAGAAAATTTGGTGGTTTTGTCGATAAAGCTTAATAAAGGGTTTATTTCAATTTAAACCTCGTTTTAACTCATTTTTGCGTGGATTTGCACCTTAAATTCTAATTTTACTTCTTTTGAAACTCATCTTTTGAACTAATTTTGGATTCGACCCAAATATGGACAACATGTGTATAGTTAACTTTCTTTTAATGCATAAATGCTATATATGAATGTTTATTGTTGATTTTGAGGTTGTTAATATAAGGAAGGCTCCATGTTGAAGAGGATGGTTTTTAATCGTTCAAACTAGGTCAAGGCTTAATTTCTTTAAAATTTAGTTGGGTAGTAAATTTATAAGTAAAGCATGCTATGGGTTGGGGAGAATAACTATGAGGTTATTTTTTTAGAATATTATATCATTGTATGCATATAGAGGGGTTTACATTCTATTATTGTTAACTTTTGATATTTGATATTATGTGTTGCCTGTGTTAGAGCTTCATTTGAAATCATTGGCCTTATTTGTGCATTTAAATGCCTTTGTTCTAGAAATAATGTGAGTGCAGGAGCTTATTTTGACAATATAGGCCTTACATAAACATTAGTTGTTTTTATCATGATAGAAATACCCGAGTTAGGGGTTAATATAATAGTATTGATGTCTTGCATGCATACTAATTCTAATGGTTCCTAATTAGAATTAATAATCATGAATTATGGAAATATTGAGTTGATTTCTAGGCTTACTTTTATGAAAATCAGACACTTTTATGAAAACCCTGTTTGCGAACATGATCTAGAGCGGTGAGTTGAGATTTGAGATATGAGATATAGTATATAGGTTGCGAACTCCCATGCATCCTATCTGGGAGCTATTTGGTGGGTGTATACAAGAATTCATGCCATGACTTTCACTATTCATCCATCCCCATTGCATTGAATACACATCTTTTATTATGTTATTTATTTTCCTTGACTTGTGTTGAGTTTTCGTGTATTTTTTGTTTGTGTTTTAATTATTTTATTTTTAACATTTATATTAAAACTATTAGTAGAGATAGTGTGAGCTACCATTTGGGACTTTGCTATTTGCAGGTGATGTGCTCATGGTTTTATTATACTTATCTTATTTCCAGCTTTGCTAAGTTGGCTTATGATACCTGCTGAGTACAAGTAGACCGTACTCACCCTATAGTTCCCTTTCAGTGCAGATTCTAGAACGACCACGTCTTATGGTAGTTGATTTTATGTGTCATTTAATTTACTGATTTTCTTAAAGTTTTGGGCTGATTCAAGCCTCATCTATCCTTACTTTTCATTATTTATGATTCAAAGACAAATATGTATTTTCAGTTTCCTGATATTATACTAGATGCTTGAATATTATTGCTATATATTGTTTTGATGATGAGCAACTGACAACAAGGGACCAGGCCCCTGGATCTTTAAGGCAAAAGTACATCTGGCAACGTTCCTGTATAGTTTTATCATCTAGTGTAACAAACTATGCATGTGCTACTTTTACTATTTAGGACACCTGGTCCAATTGCATTTTAACCCTAATCATCACTCTACTATAAAAGGTATAGAATACTTCTCAATAATTAGTTTTTACAAATTGGAATGTTGAAGAGAGAAAAAGGCAAAAACTTAATATTTAACATTGCTCAAAATCTCATTTCTTGTGTGTGCTAAAATACCAAGTGTTCTTGAGTCCAACTTGAGACTATAAACTGAATTACTTATTCTATAATAGTAATGATCTTTTCTTTTTTAAGAGTGCTTAGGTAGTGTTTCCTAAGCTTGATACTTATTAGAGTTAATTAGTTTTAAGGAAGTCTTGGCAGATTTATCAAGGTGAGCTTGTATAGAGTTATTACAAGTAGGAAGAGCCTAGAGTTAGGTTCAAGTTTGAGTTTGTAGTCAAAAGGTTGATGGTAGTTAACTTTTGAGAGCTTTTTAGGGAAAGCCGTGGTTTTTCCTTCCTAGAACAAGGAGGTTTCTACGTTATATCTGGCGTTCTTTAAGTTTCCTGCACTGATTTGTGTTCCTGGTTGGTTTACTGTTTTATTGCCTGTAGCTAATTTGGAGGGACCAGGTAAGTCCCTCACAGTATGATGTAACCCCCAAGGGTTCAATATTTGGTATCATAGCCAGAACATTCTAAAATATTCACACCTAGAGTGATTTGGTTAGCATGGCTACTCCACCTAACCTGGAAGAATGACAATCTACCACCAAGCCATCTATATTTAATGGGCAGTATTATGGTTGGTGGAAAACTAGGATGTTTGACTTTATTATGGTTTATGATAGTGAGTTGATGGACATAGTTCTTGATGGTCATTATATGTCTATTAAAAAAGTTAAATAAGGAGAAGTAACAAGGATAGTTGTCAAAATTAGGAGAGAATATGATGATGAAGATAGAAAGAAGGTTGAAAAAATTACAAGTCCAAGAAACTGTTAGTTTGTGGCATAGGACCTATTGAATACCAGATGATTTCTACCATTGAAAATGCCAAAGAGATCTGAGATTGCTTAAGGACTTCTCATGAAGGTACTACCGATGTGAAGGATTTTAAAGTACACATGATAACTATTTAGTATGAAACCTTTACCATGAAAGAAGGAAAAACAATCCAATTAATTCATACAAGATTCACGTCTGTCATAAATGAGTTTCACTTCTTGGGAGAAGTGATTCCATTATATGAGAAAGTGAGAAAGATTTTTTGTGTTCTTACTAAGTCCTAGGAAAGCAAATTGGATGCTATAACTAAGTCATGAAACTTGAAGACCCTTACTGTGGATGGAATGATTGGAAATCTAAGAACCCATAAGCTGAAGAAACAGCAAGGGCTGGAGAAGAACAAAGCAAAAAGGGAAAAATTCCTGGCATTAAATGCCTCAAAACATGATTCAGTAGAAGAATACATTGATATTGCCTATTTGGTAAAAAGGGTTGACAAAGCCATGAGGAAAATTGCTCAGTTTCAAAGAAGGGAAGCAATGTGGAAGTCCTAAACATTTCATTAAGGACTATCCAATGCACAAAATCGATTACCAAAAATACCTCAAGAATGGAGGTGGAAATGGAAAGAACAGGGATTATGTCCATGAAAGTTCAAGAAGAAAGGCTGCAGCTGATTAAAAAGTAAAGAAAGTTTTGGCAGTATGGGGAGTTTTTTTAGTGAATTTGATAAAGATGAGAAGTCTAGAGATGTGTCTATGATAAAAGTGGAAAATAGTCTAGTTATCTATCATTCCTTGTTTATATTTATGGAAAACACAAAAAATGAAGAATAAAAAAAGGGAACTCTTTCTGACATTAAGGAAAACCTAGATAACTACTCTGCTAAGAAGATACAAAAGCTTTCAAGTGTGCTAATAGACTATATATGTGAACTGGCTGCTGAGAAAAATGCCTTAGAGGAGAGAGTAGAGAATCAAGAACTTGCGTTCATTTCTTTAAATCTCCAAATATCAAAAATTAAAGAAATTGTCACTAAATTAAAATCTGAGAATCTGAGTCACAAAAGTCAACTATAGTATGTAAACACTTAAGATAGTAAAGGGGGGAAAGGAGCTTTAAGGCTTTAGATTGAACTTGAAAAGAAACTGAAAGACTCTAAAAAATATCTTATGTCTTCACTCCATAAGAATGAAGAGTTAGAAAGGGACTTGGTCCGTCTAAGAGAAGAGCTTAATAAATTTCTTGAATGGACTACATCTTCACAAATCCTTTCTGACTTAACTAGTCAAGGTTCTAATAATGGAAATGGTCTTGTTTATCAAGGAAAATCCCAAGTTCTTGGGTCCCAAGGAAAGGTTTCTCATGATGCTAAGAAAAAGGTCCACAAACTTTTTTGCACTCACTGTGGAAGAGATGGGCACATAAAGGAATATTGTCAAAGGTGGATTAGAGATAAAATGAATGGTTCCAGATATATTCAGTAAGGGAATTCACATCCTAAGAGTTTAAAGCCTTTGGAAATTGTGAAAAGGAATTATCTACCTAGATGGTCCAAAAGGGATTTGATCACACCATTATCCTCCTCCTGGGAACTCAAACTCAAGTGGGTTACCAAATCGAATAAGTGATCATGGTACCAGGTATGAGAAAGGGGATTGCTATCAAAAATAGTTCATTGATAGGGGGTGTTCAAAGATTAATACTAGAAGGATTGACTGTGTTCTCTCTCTCAACATACTTCAAGATGGAAGTGTATCATTTTGAAATAGTTGATTTCAAAGGACCTGGTCCCTGGAAGAACAAAGCCAAAATTTCCAAGTCAAGAAAAACTCTATGAAATAAAGATAAAGGGGTTGGTGATTCTAAAAATGATGGGCAAATTTTTTAAATATAAATATAAGAATGGTGATGATATAGAATACCAGTTACTAATCCCAGCTCAAGTTGAGATCAATAAAAAGGGGTCATATAAAAGTTCTCAGGGAAATGGTACCTAGAAACTTATCTCAAAAGAAAAAGCTTCAACAACATAAATAAAGTCAATTCTGGGACCTAGTCCCTAGATCCACTTTGAGAACAAGTTCTGAAATAAAGAGGATGTGCAGAGGCTAAAGCATTGACTGGTTAAAATGACCTGTCCTAAAATGTGAATTAGTGTCTCTCCTTAAAATTAGCTATGATAAGAAGACATGTATCATTGATAAGGAAGGTTCATATTAATCTAACTCAATACCATAACCTTGCAGGTATACACCCATGGGAATAGCTTTGAAGGAAAATAGTTGAAGCAAACAGAAGAATGAGAGGGACCTGGTCTCTTCTCTCAAGTTAGCACCAAAATAATGTGTCTTAAAATTTCATAAAAATTCTATCTGAAAAGGCCATATGTTTTATCCCATCCAAACAAAAGCTATCAATTCAACAAATGTGATGAGTCACACCTCTTTAATTTGACGCATTAATTCAAAAAAGGGTACCTCATAAAAGTCAAATGGTCATATCCTTAAGTACAAAATCAATACCTTCATATTTCTTTCTCTTCTAAAATGACTCAAATCTTCCTTCTAAATCATTCCCTATCTCTAATCTAAAATGATCTTTTTTTCCCTCATAAAATTACAAAATGACAGAAATTCCATCTTCTCCAATCCCTATGAAAGAGTTATTCTCTAGTCATCCTCAAGAATCACAAAGTTCCTTATCCACTAAGCCTCCTCCTAATAATTAAGAAACCCTAAGGGAAACCATTCCTATTGAAACTCCGGCATTCATTGAAATCTCATAGATTTAACCTCGCAAGTTGATTTAAATCAAGATCTTGACTCACAAATCGAACAAGAAATTTCTCAACCCAAAATTCCCTTTTCCTTAAAAAAACCAAAGTCCTCCAATGTTTCACAAATCTCTGCACTATCTCAAGAAATGAAAGGTACTGAAACTTTAGAAAACTTACAAGTACCTAATTCCCTTACTCACTCTGAGTCAAACCACATATTTTCCCCTCAGTTTGATGAAAGATTCTTGTAAGGAAGTTTGATCTATTCAGAAACATAAAATGGGTAGAAAAAATTTAATTTTACTTTCACATGATCCTAAGGAAAGCTCTGGTAGTATAGAAAATCAAATTAAAGAAGAAAAGGATAAAATGAAGAGAATTGAATAAGTTGCATTACCTCCTAATGAGGAGGGTGAGAAGGATGTGTATGAACCACTTCTAAAGTGTTCCATGAGGAAATAGAGGGACAGTAAAGGAAAAGACAAAATGATTGACTCTAGTGTACAGGTTACAAGATCTTATTCTACTTGGGGGTCTAAAAATAAAATGTCTAGAAGATACTATGAAGGATCTACCACCAAAAGAAGAATACTCAAGAAATTTATTATTGAGGGGGAGGAGAATGTCAATATAGTAGAAATTGGAGAAAATGAGAACATTGATTCTGGTGTTGCTTCTGTAACTGAGAAGAGAAGATTGGAAGTTTATGTTCCTGAGAGGACCAGATCCTCCAGTTTGATGTTCTTAGACGTGTAGTAAAGGATTAGAAATATATAGCTATAAAGAAGAAGAAAGTATCTAAGGTAACTGTTCCCAAGAAGAGAAAAGTTATTATTGAAAAATTGAGTAGTAGTCCAAAGAGAAGAAGAAAAGAGGAAGATAAGAAGGAGGTGTCTAAAGAAATAAGAATTATAGTCTTGAAAAACTAGAAAGTGCTAGCTGGCAGAGTATTTGATCCTAAGATTTATGACAAACCTAGGATGGTGGAGTTGGTGGAGTATGTTAGACACCAGGGATGACTATATGTTTGTGAGGAATCAATAATAATTGTTTTTCAAAATGAAGTTAGAGAATTCTGTTATTCAATAGATTTCTCAAAAGATGGGTTGAGTCAGGCTGCATAGGTGCAAGAAAAGGAAATAATACTGGATGAAGAAACATTAGGAGGAATTTTAGATGTACCTATTATGGGTAAGAGTAATGTTACCAAGCAACAAGCCACAACTGAGTTTATGATTGAATTCTCAAAAGTGAGTAGGACTTCAACAGTTGCAGTGAAAAAAAGTTTCTAAATAGTACGTTCTAGTTGGTATTCGAATTCATTAACAAGGTTTCATTGCAAATATAAGAGAAGAGGACTATTGCCTCTAGTTTTGATCTTTTTTTGATAGAATGCCTGAGTAAGTTTGAGTTGATGAGTTTTCCCGCTTTGATAATAGAGTACATGAAAAAGGTGATCCATAAGAAGGAAGAGAGACATGGGATTCCACATGGGTAGCTATTGAATAAGGTTTTTAATCACTTTGGGATAATTAGGACTAAGGGGATTCCTGTAATAGTCAAACAAAAGTTCAGTTTGACAACCTTGGTGGAACATGAATGCATTGAAGTGAAAGTAGGAACTGTGTCCCAACTGTCAGAACTTTTGGATACTCTAGAAAGTCCAAGCAGAGAACTGGAAGAGATGAGGATCATGTTGGCTGCAATGGATACTGAGATAGCTCACTTGAAACAACAAAATAAAAAGTTATCCTTAGAGGGACCTGGTTCCACGAAGGAACTTGCATCAAAAAGTGAAAATATTTAAGGCAAGGTTACAAAAATAACTGGTGAGGTTCAAGGGTTGAATACTGAAGTGAATACCCTAACCTAATAGTTTTTTGATTCTCATGCTACTGAGGCTGCTAGAATGGAGTTTTTACTAAAATCCCTCTCCCCTAAGCCCCCCTCTACCTAAGTCATATTATGTCAGTTTCTAGTATCATGTTTCTTTTATGGCCTTTGTAGACACTTATTTGAAGTTTTGTTGGCATAATGTAATGGTACTGATCTTTTATAATGCTCAATGTACATGTCAATTTAAGTGCAAGATGGCCAATGCCAATACAATAACCCAATAAGAGTCAAGGTCGAATCCATAAGGAACAATATCAGTGGTGAATGGATAACTTTGAAATGAAAGTATTCACTAAATTTAAACTTTAGATACAAACATTTGTGGGTTTTAAACATTAATTTTGGGTTTCAAAACAACTAATTCAAGACCAAGAATAAATAGATTATAATTAATTAGGAACGGATCTTGGGATTATGCTTTCCTAGGGGCAAGAAATGCATGGGTAGATAAAATCCAAATTCCAATCTTAACTAAGGAACATGTGGGTAGGCTAGGCCACGATTTTTGATATTAGTCTTTCAACAAAATATCAAATTATCACCCGTGGACTCTTTCTAGGATGATGCCCAAGATATACTAATTCCATAATTCAACCTTGTGTCTAAGTTAATTTAAAGGGAAGTGCTAGCATATAAGTTACTGTTCACAAAAGCTTTGTCACCTACATCCCTCTTTCAAAGATGGTGCAGGATCTAGAATTTACCCTCATCCCTCTTTAAAGGATAATATGGGTACTAAGGAATTCGGGGCTTTCACCCACAAACCCCAATTTAACCACCAATCTTCTATAAAACCACATCATAAATAAAGAATTGGAATAACCAATCAAAAACCACACAACAATTGCACCCTATTCAAACATAACCCTAAGAGGTAGATCTAGCAAATTATAAAGATAATAAACACAAATATACCAAGATTTTCATCAAATTTATTCATCAAAAATAAAGAGAGGGAAAATCACACTTTAAAATTTGATGAATCTTCAGACCAAATCTATACTTTGGAGTTTCTCTAAATAATCCTTGTCTCAAATTAGTACAAATTTAAGCCCCAAGCTCTAAACAAAACAAAAACCTCAACCAAGATGAATATGATATGTAAGATAAAAGATCAATATGGATGAAAATTAGCTACAGAACCCCTATAATAGCCCCAATTTCATATTTGACAAATATTACAAAAATGTCACCTTCCACTTGGTCTCTTTAGGCAAATTACAACTTTTCCCTTGAAGTTTTTCCACTCAACCGAGATAGCCATTTCTTTACCGCGTTCATGACTCCTACACTCTTGGTAGTCATATTGTGATCTCCCTAATGCTGACTTATTTACTGGACATGATCGTGACCCTCTCAGGCTGCAATCGCGATAATTGAGGGTCGATTTTTTGACCTGCAGTTCATCTTTTATTCTTTCTTGCTTAGATTTCTTCTCTTTTTTACTTGAATGGCTTGCTCATATTTCCTTTTCAACTTTTCATACAAAAATAAGCATTAAGTAAGAGATTAACATAAAATCAATGGAAAAGCAGGGTAATTTAGGCTTAAAAGGTGCTAGAAAATCATCAAATTGATGACTTATCAGCATCCCAAACTTAAACTATTTCTTGTCCTCAAGCAATGATGAACAATGCAATGAGAGAGGAATTTAAATCAAATCCATCAAAAAGAAAGCTATAGTAAAGGAATACACTAACAAAGCTCTACAAAGACTTTCAAAACATGTCATGGAAACAAGTAAACCAAAATTTTTCCAATAAGCACATATTTATGAAGCAAGGATGCAAGTTTGTATCAAATGAATCTTCCAAATCAACAAAGAATCTTATGAGGAACAAAAAAACTTCAAAATTGTCTCAATCTTCACAATGCAACTTACTTCACCCATTTACCGAAATCAAGAGTAAGTCTTCACCTTCTACCCTAAAGTATCAATGCTACTTACAAGATAGAGTTAGCTCCACACACATAAAAGACATTGAAATTTCTAAAGGAGCACAAATAATGAAAGAATTCACACTCACTCTCGCAAAGAAATTCAAATACAATGAGTAGAACCATAGGTTTGCCCTTTGTGTTTTTCGCCGCTAGTGTAGACTTACCTAGTTTGGAATCACCAAGGTATTGCGGGTCAAGATGAAGGATTAAGGTGCAGGAAGGAATATATATGGATCAAGTGACTAAAATACCTCCTTCAATGCAATTTCTCAACCCTTTCTACCCAAAAATTTTCAAACTATCCACCTTATTCTCCTTCAAATCATTTCCCATATTTCCCTACTTTTTTTATTAGCATTTACAAAGCAATTCAAAGCCACCATTTTCTTTCTTCATTTCTTTGGATTTTTCAAGATATTTTCTAACTTTAAGCGATACTTAGCCCTCTCATTTGCCTCATTTTTCTTTGCATTCTATGGGATAGTCTATACAACATTACCATTAAGTATTTCTCTTGTCTCTTAAGAACATGATTTTTGCACCTTACAAATACCTTTCTTGTATCATCTTAGCATATCACATTAATCCCCACAAACTTGGAGTTTGAACCACCCTTACATTATTCTCCCAACAATACAAACCCACTAAACTTAGGATTTTGCCTATATATCATTTTTTAGAATCATGCTATGCATCAAAAGAGTTTAAGTGTCAAAAGAAAGATTTTAAAAAAAGGGCATAAGTTTTTTAGAAAGGTTATCATTACATAAAGAAAGAAAAATGGATAAAAAGGCTCAAAGGGGTTAACTAGGGAAAAATGTTAAGGTGGAAATTTGGCTATATGACGAGTCAAAAATGGCCTTGGGTCATTCTCTAAACCAAGCTTGTCTAGGATTTTTCTTTGAACACACTCGAGGTAAGTTCTATACTACACATATGTATAATAATTATTCAAAAATCTCACCACACATGGAATCATACTCATAGAGAAAAAAGTTAATCTCCCAACTTATTTGAGCAATTTGAGCTTAATAAGTTACTCTGAGTCAATGACTCACTCTTGTAAAGAGAGAGAAAAAAATTGAATTTAATGGTCACTCTTAAAATAGACCTGAAGAACATACTTAATCATTTTCAAAAAGAAAATTATAATTTTTTTCGTCTTTCTCAAAATCATTTCATTTCTTGCCAATGACATTTTGAAAGAAATTTTTGAACTTTTGCCTCTTCCTAAATAATTAAAGAGAAATTTAGGTGAATGCTAGGAAAAATTATAATCAAACTTCATCAAATTATTTCCTCATAACTTCACACATCACCCATTTAAATCATAACACACTTATAACACCAATAGAAACACAAACGACCCTATGCCCTTAAGAATGGTGTCACCCAATTTATCATAGGGCAAGACAAGTGTCCATGGATCTTACCATGGGTGCAATATTCCTTAGCAATTTCAACCAAAGACCATCAGTTATCCCACATTCAAGACCAGTTGGACTCAAAGCTATGCCTTAAAAAAGTTCGCACTAACCTTTACAAGCATATGAGGCATTTCTCTCTTATTGACATTTTAACAAACATGTGGTGTGCATAAAAAGTAAGAGATTGAATAAATAAAATAAAAACACATGTCAACAAGCCCAATACACCAATTCATCACCAAACACACCACTTTTGATTATACTAACCAAATTAAATTTCATCAAACATATGGTGTGCACTAGTGTATGGAAACAAGAATCTTGTAATTTAGCATTTGAGACATGGAACACATTCAAAAATCTTCCTCCCAACAACCATATTCTAAAAAATTAATCTCAAATAAATTAAATTTAAACCAAAAAAATCCATGAAATGTAATCATCATTTGTATTTTAAAGATCATACCTTGTAAGCTTACTAAAGAGAGAAAAGTGATGATAAAAAGTCCAATATACTTATTTGGGGTTTCATTATTGAGGTACTCATTCCAACTTGTTCTATATCCTAAAAACACCCAAAAACAACCTAAAAAATGAACCCAAAACATTAGAAAATGTTGAAAATATACCTTAGATTGCCTGCCACAGCACCTTAGTTAAAGTTGTGGCAAGACATCTTTCACCTATCATATTTATGTCTCCATTTGGAAGAATTAAAACAGTGGCCCAACTTTAGATCAATACATCTTTAAGGAATTTTGGGCAAAGGTGCGGACACAATGAAATATTTTCTATCTCTCCACTTTGAAGATTTAAACCTTTTACCCAACTTCACATCAAACTTTATAATAAACTCATTGGGTATTCGTGAGTGCATAAAAAATGCACTTGTTACACAACAAATTTTGCATTTATTGGCCTTCAAGTTAGGGGCTTTATTTTGCCCTTTTGGAATAACAAACTCCAAAATGTAGGGATTTTCATCCTCTTCTCCAAAATTTATCATTTGCTTGGGTAGTTCAACTTTCATCATATCCACCAAGCATAATATTGAAAAGTGGTTTGAGTGAGGTCTTCTTTCTATTTTGGAGTTGCATCCTTCTCGATATTCTCACTCTAAAATGAACTATATCCTTCATAAAGGATTTGTTTGACTTTTTTTTTCAGCTCTAGTGCCATTTATCAATATTAGCATCATCTATCATATTTTGTTTAGTTGGTTGGGAAACCATTGAGGTTTTTTCACTTTCAAGCTTGCCATAATCTATGTGTCTTAACATTTTTCTTTTCTAACCTTATTTTGAAGAGTGGGTATGTTCACGGTTTTTTAGATGTCGAACTTATTATGCATTTTTTCTATCCTTCCGCTCTATGGCATGATGCATGAGATGAATGTTATCCCTCGTTGTTTCCACCTGATCTAAGATAAGTTAAAGTATTACTTTAACACCATTGTATCTGACATGTTGTTCTTCCCTTTCTCATCATAAAAACTATTAAAATCATAAAAATAACTAGTATTTGGGTTAGTATAATAGGGGGAGGGGCATTTGGACAGTCGCTCCAATGTCCATCTCGACCACCACATAAGAAACAATCATACTCCCAAGAGGATTGAGATGGTGCACAAATCTCTTTCCGAGGAGTATATCTATAATCTTGCCAAATGTGGGTTCTATCACAATATGAACATGGGTTATCAAGATAAGATTTCCAACCACCAAAATCATATTTGTCCTAAGATACCATAGAGAAAATTAAGAAAAAAAAACAAAAATCTACCTAACACAACGAAAACAAAAGAGAATTACAAACAAACATTTATAAGTTTGGATTTAAGCAAGTAAGCTAAAATTTCAATCTAATTAAATACGCCAAATTGTTCCCTGGCAACTGATCCATTTTTTATAACGTTCAACAGACATAAAATTTTAAGTACAAGGTAGTCATTGTCAATATAATAACTTAACAAGAGTTGGGGTCAAATCCACAAGGAACGATATGAGTGGAGAATGGGTATGTTCAAAATAAAAGTACTTACTAAATTCAAACTTAAGATACAAACATTTAGGGGTTTTAAATATTTTCAAGGATATGATTAATTTTGGACTTCTAAATGACTAATTCACGACTAAGAATAACTAGAGTATAATCAATTAGGAACGGATTCTAGGATTATGATTTCCTAGGGGCAATAAATGCATGGGTGCATAAAAGTCAAATTCAACCTTAACCAATGAACATGTGGGTTGTCTAGGCCAAGTGTTTTGATATTAGTATTTTAACAAAATATCAAATTATCACCCATGGTCTCGTTTAAGTACCACATGGGTGTATCACATAAATCCACCTACAACCTCAATTTGGGCATCCCTATTTCTAGGATGATGCCCAAGACATAACCATTCCACAATTCATCCTTATGTCTAACATAATGTAAAGGGAAGGGCTAGCATCTATGTTATTGTTCACAAAAGCTTTGTCACCTACATCCCTCTTTTAAGGATGATGTAGGATCTAAAATTTATCCTTATCCCTCTTTCAAGGATAATGTGAGTACTAAGGAATTTGGATCTTTCACCCATAAACCCCAATTTAACCACCAAGTTTTTCTGAAACCCACATCGTAAATACAGAATTGGAATTAATAATTAAAACCCACACAACAATTATGCCCTATTCAAACATAACTCCAAGAGGTAGATCTAGCAAATCATAAAGTTCATAAACACAAATATACTAAGATTTCCATCAAAGTTATTCATCAAAAATAATGAGAGGGCAAACCAAATTTTAAAATCTAATGAATCTTTAATGGATGAGGCCAAATATACACTTTTGAGTTCCTCTAATTAATTGTTGTCTCAAATTAGTACAAATTTATGCTCCCAGCTCCAAAGAAAAAAAAACCCTCAACTAAGATGAAGATGATATGTAAGATAAATGATCAAGATGTATGAAAATGAGCAACAATCCCCTATATTATCACCAATTCCATATTTGGCAAATGTTAACAAAAAAACCATATTGATCTTGGTCTCTTTAAGCAAATTATAATTTTACCCATGAAGTTTTTTCGCTCAACCGCGATCGCCATTTCTTGATCGCATTTATGACTCCTGCAATTATGGTAGTCATATCATGATCGTCCTCAAGCTTACTTGTTGACTGGATGTGATCGTAACCCTCAGACCGCAATCACGATAACTCAGGGTCACTTTCTGTGCCTACAGTTCAACTTTTATTTCTTTTTTGTCACATTTCTTCTCTTTTTGAATTAAATGAATTTCTCATCTTTAATTTTCAATTTTTCCTACATAAATGAGTATTAAGTAAGATATTAACATAAAATTAATGGAAAAGTAGGGTAATTTAGGCTTAAAAGTTGCTAGAAAGTCATCAAATTGACCACTTGTGAACCTTTACTAAAAATGAATGAATCTCTAATTATGTGCTACTTCTATGTTACTTTATTTTAAAGTTGTTCTTCATTATAGTTTTTTTCCAGTGGACATGAGTTAACTAACCTGTGCTTATCTTCACTCTTAGTTTACTGTTTTCACTTTTCAATCATGCCAAAAGGGGGAATATTGACTTCATGAGTGAAGGACCAGGTTACTGACTTTCTATGTTAAGGACCAGGCATGTGTTTTGCATGTTAAGGACTTGGACCAAGTACACATATATAGTGATTGGTAATGCATGATGGCATATTAAATAAGGAAGAAATGATGGTGTATACTGATAGGGTGAAATAAATTTTTTATATCATTTAACAATAAGGGACTAGGTCCCTAAGTTGCCTGATGATTCAATGATAGGGGAACCTTCATCTTCAGAAGTGGTAATCACTCTAATTTGATGCGATGAATAAATATTAATGCTCAAAACTCTGTGGTTAGTTTGTCATCATCAAAAAGTGGGAAAATTGTTATATCATGTTTT
Source organism: Capsicum annuum (assembly GCF_002878395.1). Taxonomy (NCBI): domain Eukaryota; kingdom Viridiplantae; phylum Streptophyta; class Magnoliopsida; order Solanales; family Solanaceae; genus Capsicum; species Capsicum annuum. Next base: position 46,480,828 of record NC_061120.1, read on the forward strand.
GATGATGAGCAGCTGACAACAAGGGACTAGATCTCTGGATTTTCAAGGATAAAGTACAAATGGCATACACCTGCATAAGTTTGTTATCTAGTGTAACAAACTACACAATCATTGCTTGTGCAATTTAGGATAAATGGTCCATTTGCATTTTAACGCTAATCATCACTATACTATAAAAGGCAAAAAATGCTTTTGAATGAGTAGTTTTTGTAAATCGAAAGGCTAAAGAGAGAAAAGGGATGAAACTTAATATTCAACATTGCATAAGATCTCATTTCATGTGTGTGCTAAAATAGCAAGTGTTTTTGAGTCCAGCTTGAGTCTATAAATTGAATTACTTATTCTATAAGAGTAATTCTCTTTTTTTTGCTTTGAGAGTTCTTAGTTAGAGTTACCTAACATTGATACAGATTAGAGTTAGTTAGTTTTAAGAGAGACTTGGAAGGGTTGACAAGATGATCTTGTAGTAGAGTTATTACAAGCAGGAGGATCCTAGAGTTAGGTTCAAATTCAAGTTTGTAATTAAGAAGTTGATTATAGTATACTTTTGAGATCTTGTGATGGCAAGCCATGGTTTTTCCTCCATTGATCAAGGAGGTTTCCACGTTATATCAGTTATTCTTTAACTTTCCTGCATTAGTTTGTATTCTTGGTTGGTTTTCTATTTGATTGCATATGAGTGACTTGGAGGGACAAGGCCCCTCATAGTGCGGTGTAATCTCCAAGGGTTTAACAATTATGACAACAGGTTTTGGGTGATTTATGACATTTATTTTAGACTTTTGGTAATATAATATTTGTATAGGTATGAATTTACTTTAGAATTCTTACCTTTGGTTATATTAATGTTTTTTTTGGGTTTACTTTATTAGTATAGGCGATTGACTTACATATCAAGGTTAAGCCATGATAAGTGTCATCATCACCCATTTTGGGTCATGAAAAATTAGTATCAGTGTTAGTTTCACTGGTATCATAAGCATAAGAGTAGGATATAAAGTAGAGTCTCATGAATCAGTACATAAATGTCTGTATCTATCTTCAAGAGGCTATAATATGTCTTTAGGAAAAACTTCTCTGTTTTGATTCCTAGTCATATGAGTTTTTCTAACCTAATGTTATAAGTTATGTTTCACTCTTTCTTATGCAATGGTGGGGACTAGATATCAATATACTAAGGTTGTTGAGCCAGCACTCAAGGATAAAACTGAGACTAGAGGGAGAGGCAAGGGTCATAGAAGACCCAGAGGTAGGGGTTGAGCACAAAAAGCTATCTTAGTTATATAATGTGCTAAGGAGTTCTCTCCCAAACCTAAGGTTGAGTATGCTAGAGATTACTATCAAACATGGGATGCTGGGCTAACTCTAGTTCCACGAGATTCAGAAGAAACCCTAATGCTTTAGGGTCGCTTTGTTCTTATCTTGAGTTATTTAAAGGGTACTCCCTTGATTTTACTTAGTATTCCTCATACATTGAGAGATCTTCTACCATTAGTGCCAATATTTACTTATGGCATTCTAACTTTTAGGATATAAACATCATCAATATGTGTAGATTTATTGCTTTTCAGACTAACTATTCCTTTAGTTGTTTTAGTACAGTACTGTCTTATGATGATCAAAAGATATTTGAGAGGTTCATTCAGTTGGGTCCTCCCAAGTTTTGTGATGCTACTGGTGAGGATGCCTATGATTTTTTGATTGATTGCTAGGAGAAGTTATATAATCTTGGATCCTTTGAGTCTCACGAGTTCTTTATACTACCTATTAGTTTATGGATATAGCTATGGATTGGTGGAGATTATTTGCAAGTTATAGACTATTGGGTTCACCTGCTATAACTTGGAATCAGTTTTCATGGCCTTCTTGGAGAGATTTGGGCCAATTAGCTTGGAAGATCTAATGCGTAATAAATTTGATCACTTGAAGCAGAGCTCCATGACTATTATTGAGTATGAGGGTTATTTTCACACTTTATCTAGATATTTAACCGCTAGCATCTTTATCGAGTCTATGAGGATTTAAATATTGGTAAAGAAATTAGATTGTACATATCATGGCTACAACTTAGCTAGTAGTTTTAAGGGCTTCTTTATAGTATATTATTGAGCATGCCAAAATGACTGAGATTATTATCTAGGCTACTTAGGGAGGCACCAAAATGGTGTATCGTTAGGGAAAGTTTAGTGAAAACACCTTCTGAAGTAGAGATTTCTCTAGTAGAGGTTCCTATGGTTATTATGGTAGGCTGGTTTAGGGCATGAGTATACCATTAGATTCTATAGCTTTTAGTAGCTAGGTATTAGATCATGTAGGTGAAGGTTCAAGATTGATTCTTAAAGGCCATGGAAATTATTCTAGCTCATCCTCACCTTTTTAGATTGAATAAAGCTATAGGGGATGTTTCATATATGATGAGTTTGTCCATATGGCCAAGGATTTCTCTTGATATGCGTATAGATCCACTTAATAGGGTTCTTAGCTTTAGCTTTGCCCTACTCCTATTTCTGTAGTGAGAGGTGGTTCACAGAGTGGCATAGTTGGTACCACTAGTGCAAAAGTTTCTAGTGGTAAAGGTAGGGTTCTTATGGAGCTGCTTATAGGGTTACTCTATCTAGGAGAATACATGGTCAATATTAAGCTATACTGGGGAGACCTGAGGCAAAGGCTTCTGATGTGGTCATTATCGGTATCACCCTAGCTTGCTAAAAATCTAATTCTATGTTATTTGACCTTAAGTATATATTCTCCTATGTGTTTATATATTTTACTTCTAGTTTTAATGTTGTATGTAAGCCTCTTTTTATGCCTTTTCATGTTTTTCCCCCGTAGGATATTGTTTATAGCGGATTAGGTGTACTAATCTTTTTTAGTTACCTTTCTAGGTTATAAGACTTGGGTAGACCAAATTATGCTAGATATGGTCAATTTTGATGTTATCTAGGGTACGAATTGGTTAGTCCCTTTCATGCTATTTTGGACTGTTATGCCAAGACTATAACGTTAGCTCCACTAAGTGTGATGAGGTTAGCTTTGAAAGGTATGCTTAATTCAGATATAAAGGGTGTTATATCTTTCCTACATACTTATCGTATGATAGAGAGGGGTGTCTGCCTTACTTGGTGCATATCTATAATACTAGCATTGCCTTTCTTCCTCTTATGGATTCTATTTCAGTTGTTCTCAAGTTCATGGATGTGTTTCCTATAGATTTTCCTAACATTCCTTCAAATTATGATATTGATTTTTCTATTAATGTGGAGCTAGGAACCAAGCCCATTTTTATCCCTCCCTATAGGTTTGCCTTAACTGAGTTGAAGAAATTGAAGGAGCAATTGTAGCATTTGTTGAGTGAGAATTTCATCATACAAAATATATCTCCCCAAGGTGATCCTATCTTGTTTGTGAAGATAAAAATGATTTTATGTGTATGTGTATTTATTATAGGCAGTTAAAAAAGTGATGGTTAAGAAAAAGTATCCTCTGCCTCTCATTAGTGATATTTGTGACCAGCTTCAGGGGTGCTTTGGTGTTTTTTAAGGTTGACATGATATTCAAATATCACCAATTTAATATTAGAGCTTTAAATTTTTTGAAGACATCTTTTCAGACTCGATATGATCATTATGAGTTGTTCGTCATTTTTTTGGGTTGATAATGCCCCTGCAACATTTATGGAATTGATAAAGCATGTGTATTGATCGGATCTCGACTCTTTAGTGATTGTATTTATAGATTTCATCTTTGTTTATTCTATCAATGAGGCCTATTATGTGAAACATTTGAGGATTGTATTTCAAAGGTTGTGTGATGAGAAGTTATATGCTATGTTTTCCAAGTATGAGTTTTTGTTAGATTCTATCTCTTTCTTGGGTCATATAGTGACCAAGGATGGTATTATGGTTGATTAGGCTAGGATAGAGGTGATTCATGATTGGGATAGGTCTACTTCTCCTACTAAGATTTGGAGTTTTGTTTGTTTACTAGGTTATTATCGATGTTTGTAGAGTTTTTCTCAACTATTATGGCTTCTTTAACCAAGTTGACTCAGAAAAAGGTGGTTTTTCAATGGCCAGATATGTATGAAAAGAGCTTCAAAAATCTTAAAGAGTTGTTGACTTCACCACCTTTGAATTTTCCTATGGAGGGTGCAGGTTTTACTGTGTTTAATAATGCTTTTGGTATAGTGCTGATGCAGGACAGTAAGGTAATTGCTTATGCCTCTCATCAGTTGAAGCCTCATGAGAGATTAAGTTGGCAGTCATAGTGTTTGTATTAAAGTTGTAGCTTCATTACTTGTATGGAGTTTCTTGTGAGATTTTCTCGAGCCATCATAGCCTTCAGCACTTCATTCGTCAGTGAGATTTTAATATGAGCCAGCGGCATTGGATTGAGTTGCTTAAGGATTATGGCCTTACTATTTTGTATCATCTGGGCAAGGATAATGTGGTTATGGATGCCTTCAGTCAAAAGTCAACTAGTATAAAAAGTTTAGCTCATCTCTTAATCGAGGAGTGGCCTTTATCCTTGGAGACTTGGTCCTTATCTATCCAAATGGTTAGGCTTGATATTTCGACAATCAAATGTGTTTTAGCCTTTGTTGATGCTAGATCTTCATTGATGGAGAAAATTTAAGATCATCAGTTTGATGATGATAACTTGAGGATGACTTATGATAAGGTGTTGAGTGGTGAATCTAACGAGGCATCTCTTGATTCTGTGGGTGTATTAAGTTTTGGGGGTCAAGTTTGTGTTCCAAAAGTTGATGGATAGGTGAGACTAATTTTTGAGGAGTTGCATTGTTCTAGATATTCTATATATCAGGGTGTGACTAAGTTGTATCATAAAGTAAAGCAGTTTTACTGGTGGGGTGGTATGAAGAAGGATATAGGGAATTTTGCAGCTTGTTTCTTGTGTTGTCACTAGGTGAAGGACGACCATTATAGACCGATGGGTTTTCTTCATAGATTACCTATTCATGAGTGAAAGTGGGAGAAAATCACTATGTACTTCATAAGTAGGTTGCCTCGTACTTCTCATGATTCTAATAGTATTTGGGTCATCGTGGATTGGTTGACCAAATCAACCATTTTTTTCCTATTTAGATTTCCTTTAGTGCTGTGGAGTTAACTGTATCTATGTTTGTGAGATAGTTAGTGACATAAACTAAAATCGTCCCTTGTCGTATGGGCACCTCAAGCCCAACTTGGGTCAAAGATCTCTCTGTTAACCCAACCCAACAATCACACAAATCCACAAGTGTCGGATGAACTCTAACTATATAATCAAGGTACCGAAAATATATCTTAAATTCATAACTTATACAATGTCTAAATATTTCATTTACATCAATATATAATCAACATACCTAAGTTCACTGTCATCCACAATTCCTCTACACAAATGCGATGTCTATATATATATATATATGTCGGGATAAGTCCCCAACAATATCCAAACCAAGTCTAAATGTATATATTATCTATGACCAAAGATAAGAGACTATGAAATGTATGCTTTCTGAAAAATGGAAGCTCACTACTTCAATGTCAACACATGAACCACCCAAACACCTGTCACTACACAGGAAGAGAAGAAGAAGCTCCGGCCCCTATGTCGCATGGGACATACCATACAAAGATGGTTAGCGGTTGCAATGCTAGCATGTAACTCAAGGATAAGGATAAAGTAGCATCATTATTTATGGCAAATCATTACACCATTTTCAATTATATTTACATACAAAATCATACATGTAGAAATATATACAACATGTTTATAAAGTGCCACAAGAAAGCAAGGCTTAGAAAACATTCTCAATATACTCATTCATATGTCATGTGGTGGAGGACTTTAACCTTCCACACATATAGATTCAAACAATTCTTACTAGCCAAAGGATTTTAACCTCATGCATTCTCATTAGACTAAGGACTTTAACAACACACATTCATTGGGCAAAGGAATCTAACCTCATGATCTTTTTGATTGGCATGGGACTCTAACCTCATACATTTTCATTAGGCTAGGGAATCTAACCTCCAGACTTATTAGATAGAGGACACTAACCCCAAATGAGCTCATTCAGCATAGGACTCTAACTACTCATAATATTAGTTAGGAGACACTAACCCCAAGCCGACATATTTAAGTAAGGTACTCCAACCTCTTGTATTTTTATTAGGAAAGGGACTCTAACCTCAAGATATATTAGATAGGAAAGACACTTAACCACAAGATCTTATGACTATCATTAGTCAACATTGGGACTGTAACCCTTTGTCCATACATTGACATTCATTCACTTCAACACTTAAGGACTCTAACCCATTTAACCAATTCTACACCACACATGAATCTTATGGTCAATTGTTATTCAAACATTTCATTAGGCCAATTCCTTAATTCAATTCATCATTCAATTAAATTTATGGTAATTAAGACCCTTACAAGTCATTCATTGCTCATTATCTATCTCAAACCCTTTTAGTTCAACACAATTCAATTTAATGTTGGGGACTTAAACCCCTATTTAGCCATCATACCAATAAGGTCATAAATTGACAAATTACATGGCAAACTATATCATCACAATTCCACTTATTAGATATTCATACTCATTAGGTTATTGCCTTAGTTCCACACATTGTCAATATGCGACTAGACATTTCACTTAGATATTTTCATAAACACCTTGTGTGTATATAATTATCAAGGCCCAAAATCATGGTAGAATCCATAAATATTAGGATTAAAATCCTATTCGTTAAACCATATACTATAATCACCCACATATACAAATCGTCACTAATAGAATGTATACACACAAGTCTAAGCAAGAACAAACATTATTCATCATTAGGCAAGAAAACCCTTATCATTTGAATTTAAAATAACCATTTTCAATTATTAATAAATGTGTAAAATACATTGTGTTTGATTTATTTAGAAAGGGATAGAGTTACATGCCTTAAACAAGATGATCCACCAAGAAATTTGACTCGTCTTTGCCTCTAGATAACCACCCTTGAAACCCTATCCTCCAAATCTTTAAGGATTTATTTGAGAGAGTATTCAGGATATTCGATCCACTCAAAATATGTTTTAGGAGGCCATAGACACTTATATAGTGAGGGGACTTTAGGATTTTAAGGTAGGAAATGACTATAAAGTCCTCGACTTAAAATCTGAAAAGTGGTCACCAAGTGGGTACGACTCACTTGAGACGTACCCTTGGGTACGAGTGGTACCCTAAATCGTACCCTAGGATTTACCTAGGACTTATACACTATCCAAGGTATGACCATGTACCCTATATTTATTTTCAAAGGGTACGAATTATGCCCTAAACCATACCATCAACTCGTACCACGAATAGTCTACTCAAGTTCTAGACAACACTCTATATGCCTAGGTTAGGTATGACTTGTACACTAAGATATGAGCATGAGAAGACAAGTCATATTGGGTTCAGTATGCTACCCTTCTATGTTGTTCAACATACGAGAGGGGAAAGGTTGACGGGTATGACTCATACACTAATGTATGAGTGACACACCTAAATCATATATTGGTTATAATTACCAACTTAAGCGATTTTTCTGAGGGTCTAAAACCTAGGTGTTTCAATTAGTATTCATGGGTTATCTATGTTTATTATTTTAGACAGAGGCTTAGTGTTCACTTTTAGATTCTAGGAGATTTTTTTGGAGGAGTTGGATACTCAGGTTTACCTTAGCTTAGCTTTCCACCCTATACTGATGTTTAATAGGAGTAGACTATTTAGGTTTTTAAGGATATGCTTTATGAATTTGTTCTCGAATTTGGAGTTTAGTAGGAGCAACATTATCTTTGGTAGATTTCACTCATAATAATAACTACCATTCAAGTACTAAGATGTTACCATTCAAGGCTTTATATGGTAGATGTTGTTGATCTACTATTGGTTGGATTAAGACTTTAAAGGTCATACCCTGTGGTACCAACTTGCTTCATGAATCCTTAGATAGTATTTAACTTATTCTGGATACACTTCAGGCCATCTAGGCAAAAGAGCTACGCAGATCATAGGCTTCAAGCATTAAAATTTAGGATTGGTGATCGAGTCTTCCTTCATATGTAGCCTATGAAGGGATTTATGAGGTTTGACAAGAGTGGAAAGATTAGCCTGAGGTATTAGACCTTTTGATATTCTTTGGATAGTTGGGGAGGTTGCTTATGAGTTGTCCTTAACTCCAGACTTCTCAGCTGTTCATCAAATTTTATATGAATCTATGATTTGGCATTATATTTTGGATGAGTCTCATAGTCTTCATTGGGATTTAGTTCAATTGTATGAGAGTTGACCTTCGTGGAAGAGCCGATGTTCGTTTTATCCTGAGATTTTAGACAATTATATTCTAGAGATAATCCTATGGTTAAGGCTAAGTGGATACACCATCCTATTAAAGAGGATGCATGGAGGTCGAGTTTGACATGCATAGTATTTACCCTCAATTTTTACTGATTAGATTTTTTCATTTCTTTTAGATCAAGGGAGAACTAGAGTCTTAGTGGTGGATGCTGTAATGACCTAATTTGTTAAAACTTTTTTTTATGTATTTTGACTATTTTTCTCTTCCTCATAGTTCCTACATGATAATTTTGGAGTATGGCGATGGTTGAAATGGTTCTCGATGCAAGCGGGAATGATTTAGGAGAGCTCATGATTTTTAGAGATTTAAAAGCCATATAGTTGACTTTGATCAACATTTGATGATCCGAGCACTGGATGGAAATTTGGACTACACTAGCAGATCAAGAATGTCAAATTCGGGTTAGTAGCATGGTTGATTCAGGTTTAGGACCTTTATATTGTATTTTGACCCATTATTTGGAGAATAATTAAAAGGGTTCCCGAGGGGTAAATTTTGTGAAATAACTCTTATAAAAAAATTGATGTCATATTTGAGTTTGGAACATCAAATATAGCCTAGTCTCATATTTGGTTTGTTTTTATCGGGTCCTAAATAAATCTAGAGGATCCATTTGGAGGATTCAAAACCATGCAAAATCTACACTTTTGCTAGTTTCTAGTACAACCATTGGGTGTTCACTGTTCACTTGAGTGGTGTCACATCAGCAACTACATACCGCATTAGTGGAGGTCCACTCTACTAACACCATAGTTTGAGCAATGGGTGTGTCACCTTGGCGACAATGCCTTAGTGGCCAAAGGGCTGCTTGAGCAATAGGTTCATGGCAAGTGGCTACCACTTTAGCAGTAGTTTGGAGACCTAGGCAATGCCAGTTAGGTGACTAAAGGGCCTCCTGGGCGACGTCGCTGAATAAAATTAGTCCTATTTAACAATTTTTCATTATTTTTTTTACTTTGAGCATCAACTTTGGGCAATTTTTAGGGCTTTCTTCACCATTTGATCTTGGGTATGATCCTACCTTAATCCTTTACTTTTCATTGATTTATATCATCAAAAATGCCTTTTAATCTTTATTTTTAAATGAAAAATTTAGGGGTTCTATCGGTAAATCTTAAAAATGGGTTTTCTTCAATTTAGACCTTATTTAACCCATTTTTTGTGGTTTGCACTTGTAGATTCCTATAGCCTTGGGGAAGGTATTTCTAAAACAAATTTCCAATTTTACCCTTTTTGAACCAACCTAAATATATTTTTTTGAAACTATTTTGAAACCAGCCTAAATATAGGACATATGGGTGTTATTAGCTTTCTTTGAATGCATAGATGTTATATTGGAATTTTTGTATCTTAATCTGAGGTTGTTCTTAAGGGGGGAGGCTTCATGTTGAAGTAGTTTAGGTTGGGATTTTATCTTTTCGAGGTAGGTTGGCGTAACTTCTTTTTGATTGATATTTGTTGACTTGTGATATTTGATATATGTGTTGCCTGTATGGGGTCTTTATTTGACATCATTGTCCTTATCTGTGCATTTAAATGCCTCCATTCTAGATATAATGTCCATGCGAGGGCTTATTTTGTTAATAGGTCTTACTTTAGCATTGGTTGCTTTTATCATGATAAAAATACCTAAGTTAGGGGTTGATATAATATTAATGATGTCTTATATGCATATTTATGCTAATGGTGCCTAATTAGAATTGATAATCATAAATTATGGACAAATTGAGTTGATTTATGGGCCCTCTTATATGCATATTGGATGGATTAGAGATATTTATACTAATTTGATAGTGAGAATTACATTTTCATTCCATAACATTCATTTATGAGATATTGGTACCATTGAAAAACACAATTTTTGAAAGAAAATAGACACTGTTATGAAAACCCTTTCTGTGAATATAAGCCAGAGAGTTGAGTTGAGATTTGAGATATCAGATATATTATATGGGTTGTGACCCTCTTATAGGTCCTAGCTAGGATTTTCGAGCTTGATGGGTGTATACAGAATGTCATGCCATAGCTTTCAACCATTCATTCATCCTTATTTAATTCTATTGCATTGCATACATATGTTTCATAATTTCGATAGTTTCCCTTTACTTGTTGGGTTTTCATTTATATTGTATTTATTTTCTTTCAGTATTTATACTAGAACTATTAGTGGAGACTGTATGAGCTACCATTTGGGAATTTTCTATTTGTAGGTGACATACTCATGGTTTTATTTTACTTATCTTAGTTTTTGCTTTTCTTAGTCGGCTATGATAGTTATTGAGTATAAATGATAGCTATTGAGTATAAGTGGACCATATTCACCCCTACTATGCCCTTTCGGTGCAGCTCCTAGAACCAGCACCTTACATGGAGGTTGATTTTGTATGGAACTCCAGATTTTTGAGGTACTAATTTTCACTAGTGTTTGGGGCTAATTCAGATCTCATCTATCTTACTTGGCTTTATTTATGATTTAGAGACAGATGTATATTTTTGGATTTTGTACTAGATTCTCATATATTATGATACTAGGTTTTTGGTGATTTATGACATTTCTTTCAGACCTCCACTATTGTTGTACTTATGTAGGTCTGACTTTATTCTAGTAGTCTTGCCTTAGGTTATATTGTTGTTGTTTTCCATTTTACTTTATCAATTTGGGTGATTGGTGTACTTATCAAGGCTAAGCCGCGATAAGTGTCATCATGACCTATTTTTGGATTGTGGCAACCTCATAGTCTCTAGTATGCCAAGCGTTGTTGGTTTTAGTGTTCTTGTCTTAAATCACAGTTGCATCTGCATTAGTTTGGGACATAAAGGATCCCCTAGTGGATTTTCATATATTGGCTTAGCTACCAAATTCCAACACTTATAAACAGTCTCCAATAGATGTTTATATATAAGCTTATGGTTGTGACATTTTTTAGCTTCTTCTTGAAGTGAAACCATGCTTCATGTAATTATTCTCCAACTAGCTACCTAAAAGAACTAATTTCGTCCATCAGCTTCAAAATTTTGGAAAGTGGAAAGAAACTTTCAAGAAAAACTCCTTTCAACTCCCTCTAATTTGTGATGGAATTGTGTTGCATCTTTGTCAACCCTAAGGTTGCTTCCTTGGACAATGATAATGGGAACAATCGCAAATGGATGGCATTTTGGCTAACTCCAGGAAACCCATATGACTTGAAAGTTCCAATGAAGTTCATCAAGTGCAGGTTTGTATCATCACCAACCAAACATCTAAATAAATCCTTCAAATTCAATAATTAAATCATAGTACTAGTAATATTGAACTTCACTCCAAGAGCTAATGGGATGATAGACTGATGAGTGGAAAATTTGCCACTCATTTACATCCAAATTCTCACATGCTACCATGAATTAAGCTTTTACATAAGGCTAATTCTTCATTGGAATGCTTTCTTTTCTAGTGTTTGTGATTTTGCAGGAAATCTAATGAAAATGAGTTAAGACAAAGCTGGAACAAAAGTAAAGTGGTCAAGTAGAGTAAAAGAGCCAAAGATTAGACCTAAGAAGTGATCCCCAAGCGCTGTGATCTCACTATGAGGGCCACAGTCATGGTCAGTCAATAAAATTAGAAGGCAGCAATAATGATATGATGCTATGAAATTACAGAGTCACGATCACAGCTTAAGGACGTCGATCGTGAAAGGACATAAAAATTTTAGGGGAAAAATTTGAATTTCACAAAGCTGAGTCCTAAAATGCAAAAGGCAAAGCCCTCAATGTTTTTGGGCATCTTTTAGCTAATTTTTCCAATTTGGAGAGAAAATAAAAATTTTGTTTGTGATAAGCAAAATTTAGAGTGTTCTTAAGAGATAATTTAGCTTTGATGATTGAACTTGAAGTTAGAGATCTTACTTATGTTGCTTTTTAATGGATGAGTTTAATGCCAACTTAGGTATATCTTTTCTCTCTAATTTCATGAGTAACTGAATTCATATAGTAGGTTTATGCTTGGTTTGGTGGTGAATAATATGTGGCTGTTAATTTTTATTTCAAATAATTAGTTAATTGTTTTGGGTTATGATCTTACTCTATATTTGAATTGAGAATTATGGGTGAAACCCAATTTTCTTGGAACCTATATCATCTTTGAAAGAGGGATATAGGTGAAGAGTAATTGTGAACAATAATATGAATTAGCTTCTTTCTTAGCATTATCTTTGAAATAAGGATGTTATGTGAATTATATATGTGCATAAGCATCATTTTAGAAAAAAAGATACTAGTTTGAGGCAATGGATTCGGTAAACCTGTCCTGCTCATGAGGTGTTAGAAAGAATCCATAAGTGAAATTTAGTGTTTTATCTAAAGGTTAAAACTAAGACCCTAAATCTGCCTACCCAAAACCCTTAGCTAAAACTTAGACTAACTTTTAATTTCCCATAAAAATTTTCAAACCAAACTGCCCTCAATTTACTTTATGTTTTATTTAAACATTTCATTATGGGTTAATGCATAGTTAACTCTCAACACATGTAAGCTTAAAGCTAGTTCACACTCCTCATTGATTCAACCCCGACTCTTATTGGTTATATATTGAAAATGTTTACCTTGTACCTAATTTGACGTGTAAGTTGATCATTATCAAATATGGCGCCATTGCTGATCAGAAGAAAATAGTTTTCACTTGTGTAGTGTTGTTAGTAACCATGGATTAACCACAGTGCTTTAGTTTACATTATTTTTTTTTGTTCTTTTTTTAGGTTATTTTCACCGTAGTTATGGCACCATGAGCCATAATGGGAGTAATGTCGTCTCATTTAATGAAAACCCTGAGGATAAGGATCATCTTAATAATACAGGGCATACGAGTACAATCAGCATTCCACCGGCTGAGGGAAATTAAGTATTCTATGTCACTAGAGTGATGCTCCATATGTTACAAATGAAAGGTATATTTGTGGGAAAAGCACACGAAGATGCAAACTTACATTTGAAAAACTTTATTGAATTATGCACCCCATTTGATATTGCCCATATTACTCAAGAGTCTGTTCATTTGAGGCTTTTCTCAATCTCTTTAATAGGGGGAATACTTTCGTGGTTGACATCCCTAACCGTTGGGTCTATTACATCTTGGGTTGAACTTATAGAGCCATTTTTGGATCGATATTTCCTTCTATCTAGAATGCTTCAACTATGAGACCAAATCAAAAAATTTCATCAACTTAGTGGTGAGACACTATAAGAGGTATGGCAAAGGTTCAATGACAAAATTATGCAATGCCAAATCCATGAAGTTCTGGAGAAGATGTTTCTCTAAATATTTTATCGGGCAGTAGACCAATTGAATAAAACTATTATTGAAAATGCATTCAGAGGGTCTCTTATAAAGTTATCCTATGGGGTTTCATCAACTTTGTTTGACCAAGTTACAAAAAAAATAGAGGATGAGACACCTGAGACTCCAAAGTATCCATAGGGTCTCTCTCCGCATCTTATTTCAACAAAAAGCAAAGAAAGAAGGATGAAGAAGGAGATAAAAATATAGACAAGGTGATGACCTAATTAGATCTTCTCACTGAACACGTAATGGGGGCACCATAAAAAATAATCAATGTCATTGCCTCTCAAAGTGACAAAAGTTTTGATAAGGATGAATCTAAGGCACTTAATGAAGAGATAAGGTTCTTGGAGAACCATCTAGAGGTTCCTGCCCCACCTACTAAAGGAAAGGTGGGAATCAAGGTCAAAAAAATTGAGACTGGGATCGTAATTAGCACGATAGAGAATGGGATAGATACCTAGAGTGGAGGGATAAAAAGAGAGGATATGATAGATATGTTCTCTCTTATTATTATGTCAAGGACAAGTAATCAAGCACTTATATGAGGCTGGCTCTTTATTGAAATGCATAAATTTCCAGTGTTTGTGCTTTTATAGGAAACATAATGAAAATGAGTTACGACAAAGCTGGAAGAAAAGTAAAATGGATAAGTAGAGCAAACGAATTAAAGATCAGACCTAAGAGGTGACCCTCATGTTCCGCGATCTCACTCTGAGGGTCGTGATCATGGTCAGTAAAGAAAATTATAAGTCAGAAATCACGATAAAATGTTATGTGATTGCAGAGTCAAGATCACAGCTTAAGTATGGCGATCGCGATAGGACGAAAAGATTTCAGGGGAAATTTAGAATTTCATATAGCAGAGTCCAAAAATGAAAAATGAAAAATTCTTTACATTTTAAGGCATCTTTTAGCTAATTTTTCCAATTTGGAGAGAGAATAACAATTTTGAGAGTGAGAAGTAAATTGTAGAGTGTTCCTACGACATAATTTAGCTTTGTTGATTGAACTTAAAGTTGGAGATTTAACTTATTTTAATTTTCAATAGATGATTTGAATGCCAACATGGGTGTATCTCTTCTCTCTAATTTCATGAGTAGCTAAATTCATACCGTGGGATTATGCTTGGTTAGGTGGTGAATAATGTGCAAGTAATTATTAGTTCAAATAACTAGTTAATTGTTTTGGTTTTTTCTCTTACACAATATTTTAATTGAAAATTGTAGGTGAAGACCCCAATTATCTTGGATCCCGTATCATCCTTGAATGAGGTATATGGGCGAAGACTAATTATGAACAACAATGTGAAATAGCTTCTTTCTTAGCATTATCTTAGAAATAAGGATGTTATATGAATTAGCTATGTGCATAAGCATCATCTTAGAAATAAGTATGCTAGTTTGAGGTAATGGATTTGGTAAACTTGGCACGCTCATGAGGTATTCAAAAGAATCCATTAGTGAAATTTAGTAATTTACCGGAAGATTAATACTAAGACCCTAAATCTATCCTACCCAAAACCCTTAGCTAAAACTCTAACTAACCTTTGATTACCCATGCAGGAACACCACTAGGATGGCATACTCCCAAGGTTATTCTCAATTTGGTAAATCTTATCAAGTGTTTCAATCTATTACTAGTGTTTTTGGTAATTTTGTTTAACAAATTTTAAAATCAAACTCCCCCCAATTTACTTTTATGTTTTATTTAAATGTTGCATTGTGGGTTAAGCATAGTTAACTCTCAACACACATAATCTTTGAGAGCTAGTTCACACTCCTTGTAGTTTTGACATCCCGACTCCTGTTGGGTATATATTGAAAATTTCCACCTTTCACCTAATTCTACGTGTAATTTGAGCATTATCATGACTCAACATCACCAATCCCTTCAAAATCAACATCATCTTCATCATCAACATCGAAAGGAATAGCCTGTCGTTTTTTCCTCTAGCTCTTTGTTGTTAATATGGATTATCAGGGGAAATATTGTCAATATTTTACTCATGAATGTCATCACCAAAAATTCCATAAATTTCATTATTGGGTACATTCTAATTGTTGTTCCTAGCCTGAACATCAGCAAGCTATTTTCATCGTGTTGCTTCACAATTTTATTCATTTAAAACTCTTTCAGAGTATTCTCAAGCTTAGGGTTATAAGGAAGTAGCAGTTCACCTCAACTTTGTGTATTAGTCATGCACGGAAATATACCATGTATAAAATAGAAACAACAAATAAATGTAAAATTAGGTAATAAGACTAAGAGTAAATAAACATACTTGACCTAATTTGCAACTGTATTCCTTGACAAGTAACTAAAATTTGGTATACCCAAATATACATCAAATTAGAATATAAAGTAGTTTCTATCAAATATAGAACGTAGTTATGTTGGGGTTGAATCCATAGGAAATAAGGTGAAAACTAAGCCTTACGAGTTAAGTTTACCACAAGTCAATTATTTCAATAGTAATTTATTTCCATAAGAAAGGGGGTTTTGTAAAATGTGTTTATCATTCAATTACCAAATATGATCAAGAAAAAATAGTGAAATTTTAGTAAATATAATCATTTAATAGAGAGAACTATGTCTGTGTTCAATATGGCTTCATAAGTTAATCGGGTCTATAACAATACTAGACTCTTCCGATACAAAGCATGCAAGACTATTGATTACTTCAATACATCTAAACGTTTCTCAACCTACTTAGATTATTTCCACTTCAATTCTGTCAAACTAAGAGTTACGAAAATGTGAAACTTTATAATTTCCATAAGTTGGTTAATCTTATTTCATCATTAACCATTAGAGGGGGTTGGAAACCCTAAATCTGTAATATTACCTCTTTTCCTACTTTTAACCTATTTAAAATGAAAGAATTAATAATACAAAGATCTACACTATCTTAATATACACCAATATTGATCCTAAAGATGCCAATTCACCGTGGATCCTACAATCTTAATTCTGGGGTTTAGCCACACAAAGTCTTTGCATAAACAAAGTCATAATTCATAAGATAGGAAATTTACTTACACAAACAAAATTAAAATCCCAATTGTATTCAAGAAACAAGTTAAGTTGCTCAAATTCAACAAAGTAACATAAGGCTAGTGTAAGTTTTTTCTCTATTACACTGAATACTAAAAGTAACCCTAATTGTTTCTATTAATAGTATAGTTCTTTAAAGTTCTAATTAGAATCAAAGAAAATCCCGCCTTACATTTCACGATCAACTCGATGGCCTATAACCTAGGTAACAATCAGTCACTTTAATTGATGTTGTGATCCGCTGTTATTTGCTAAAAACTGCCTAAGCCACATTGTTTGGATGATTGTATGTTAGCTTTTTCATTGCTTGAATTTCATCACTCAACCATTTTATTTAAGATGATGGCTTGGGTGATGGTTCATCGGGTGAATGATGGTTTGCCAATTTAGTCATTGTATAACCAAAACCTAAACCTCATTCTATCTAAGCCACATGATTAAGGTTCATCATATGGTTGGTGCCTTGTCTGATTTACTATTAATTCACTATTTTCAACATATTTGGCAAAAATGATGGCTTGATCTCCTTAATGATTATAACATAAGTGCGTTATACCAATCGTGTAAGGCTAATATGGTTTTTGATGATCCTAGAAGGTTGTTTATGGGGAGTGTGGAACACCCAAAAAAGATAAGAAAGAACTTATAAGATAAGTGCATAGACTCATATATTTGGGAGTCTTTCTTGCAAATTTTGATGATGGTGGTCTGATAATGCAAAATAGTCCCTATTCCTTATTATTGATTAAAGTAAAAGAGAAACAAGATAATGATCCTATATTGCTTCAACTAAATGATAAATTTCATTAGCAAAAGGTTGAGGTTTTCTCTTTTGTAAAAGGTGGTATGCTTTGGTAGAAAGGTAGGTTGTGTATGTCTGATGATTTGATCCATCCAAGCACCACTAAGATGTATCGTGACTTAAAAAAAGTCTTTTGGTAGAGTGGTACAAAAGGGACATTATAGATTGTGTACCTTAGTGTCCTAATTGTCAGTAAGTGAAGGTAGAATATCAAAGATCTAGAGGTTAGACCAATATATTAGTATCGTTATATGGAAATAGGAGATAATAAATATGTATTTCATTATAGGATTACCTGGTATATATTGTCAGATTTGGGTGATAGAAGAGAGGATGACTAAGTCTGCTCATAACTTGACTGTCAAAAACTGTAGATTCAACATAGGATTATGCTAACTTGTATATTAATGAGTTAGTCTAGCTTTATAGATTTACCTTGTTAATCATCTCAGATAGGGGTACTCAGTTCACAACTCAGTTTTGGAATTCATTCTAGAAAGGTCTAGGTATCAGGATAGACCTCAAGTACAATTTTCAATAGGCAAAATGATGGGCAAGTAGAGCACACCATTTAGATTCTTGAGGATATATTGAGGGTATGTATTAGTTAGTTAAAGTTGTAATGACCCATTCCATCATTATAACATTGCATGGGGTGTAATAGTTCAGGTAGAATTATCCCTAGGATGAGAGTTAAGAAAATCTAAGGCTTGGGTTAATTAAAATTAAGTCTAAGTATGATATGGTATAGAGACCCTTCATGTCTTGTGGTGTTTGATATGTTAGTTTTAAAGGTTTGGTGTGATAGATGGGGAGTGTAGTGATCTAAAGAAATTTTTGGAGCAAAACTTAGGTCTATATAACTCCGTTTATAGTGTTTATGATAGGATAAATCTATGTTGTTGGAAAACAAAATTTGTTTTGTTAAAAAGGGAAATTTGGAAGTTCCTTGAGCTATTTGTAACACCCCAAAAGTCCCTAAGATTATGTATCAGACTTTGAAAAGAAAAACATTTAGAAACTAGAAAAATCTTCATAGAAAGACACAAATAATGAGTTATCCTTAATCTTAGTGACTCAATGGATAAGACTTCCTGAGTGCTTAGACAAAAGTATTGGGGGACTGATTTTCCTCCAATGATAATAACTGTCGATAACGAGTCATTTTCAATCACAACAAGTTGTCTCAACACAATTTAAGTGAATTTCCCCAAAGTCCTAAAAATTGATTATTTTCATCCCAATGGAAACAACTCCAAACAATGATATATTTTCAGTGCTGACAATCTATGGTTAGTTCCTTGAGAAATTCTATAAAAGTCCTAAAATTTAAAGTTTGTTCCCAGTGATCATGACTCTTGAAAATGACGAGTCATGTGTCACAGTGAGCCATTCTGACCACCTATCATCAAGAGGCTCAAAAGCAACCTGCTCACAATGATTCAAATGATGAGTCATTGCAAGAGGCAAGGAGTCATCCTGAGACCCATCCATCATGACTCAAAATTTTTTAAATACATTAACTCATGGATATAATAATTTTTTCCTTAGTTTTTAACCTTTTTCCACGATGTGTAGGTCACTAAAATCTATATATATGAGATTCTAAGATTATTTTTCCTGTAATCTCTTAAGAACAAGTCTAAAACAAGCCCATAACAAGATCAAGCAAGCTAGGGTTCTAAATAAAGAATATCTGTTAAGTTCTCCTTGTCAAGTATTTATCTTTGCTCAGGTCTGCAAGATTCAGTGATGAATTCCTTTCATCCTTCCCTAAGTAATTCAATTATATGATTAATTATGTTAAAGCAAATTTTTTACCCCAATTCTATTCACGTTATGGTATTTATGTAAAGTTAGAGTTTTAATGAAATATTTATTATGCATATTATTCTATCTTATTTTGAGGATGAGCAGTTGACTTCTAGGATCAGGTCCCTAGATGTTTAAGGCTAAAGTACAGTTGGCACGCATTTTCACAATATTGTCCTCTTGTGTGACAAACTGCATAGGTGTTGCATGTACTATTTAGGAAACATAGTCCAATTATATTTTAACCCTAATCATCACTCTTCTATAAAAGGAAAAATATTCTTCTCTATTAAGTAGTTTTTGAAAAGACGGAAAGATGAAAAGTGAAAGAAAGGCAAAAACTCAATTTCAAAAATTCTCAAGTTCTTAATTCTTGTGAGTTAAAATTGCAAATGTTCTTGAGTCCAGATTGATTCTGTAATTGAATTACCTATTCTATAAGAGTAGTGATCTTTTCTTTTTGTTTTGAGATAGCCTTAGGTAGAGTTTTCAAAGCTTGAAACTTGTTTGAGTTAACCAGTGTTGAGGAGTCATGGCAGAGTTGTCAAGTTGAGATTGTCATATATTTACTTAAAGTAGGAGGATCCTAAAGTTAGGTTCAAGTTTGAGTCTATAATCAAGAGGTTAATTATAGTAAACTTTTGATGTGCTTGTGAGGGTAGGTCGTGGTTTTTCCTCTCTTGAGCAAGGAGGTTTCCATGTTAAATCTTGTGTTATTTACATTTCTTGCACTGTGTTGTGTTCCTGGTTGGTTTACTATTTTATTACCTATGACTGATTTTAAAGGACCTGGTCCTTAATTGTTTGGTGTAACCCTCAAGGTTCCAACAATTGGTATCAGAGCGGATTTACTCTAAAAGGTTCACACCTTGGGAATTTTAGCTAGCATGGTTCCTCCACCTAACCAAGAAGAAGGGAAATCTATGACTAGGCTACCTAGATTTAATGGGTAGTATTATGGGTGGTGGAAAACTAGGATAGTTGACTTTATTATGGCTGAGGATAGTGAGATGATGGACATAATTCTTGATGGTCCTGATGTTCATGTTAGAGAAGTCTAAGAAGAAGAAGTTACAAGAATGGTTGTCAAAAGCAGGAGGGAGTTCAATGCCAAGAAACTGCTAGTGTGTGGTACTGGACCTAATGAATATAATAGGATCTCAACCTATTAAAATTCCAAGGAGATTTGGGATTGCTTGAGTACTGCTCATGAAGGTACCACTGATGTGAAGGATTCAAAATTAGAAATGTTGAGTACTTAGTATGAAACCTTCACAATGAAAGAAGGAGAAACAATACAAGAAATACATACAAGATTCACTTCTGTCACAAATGAGCTTCACTACTTGGAAGAAGCGATTTCTTTATATTAGCAGGTGAGAAAGATTCTTGGTATTCTTCCTAAGTCCTGAGAAAGAAAAGTGGATGTGATAACTGAAGCAAGAACCTGAAGACCCTCGCTATGGATGAACTGATTGGAGATCTAAAAACCCATGAGCTCAAGTACCAGCAAGGGCTGGAGAAGAATGAAATAAAAAGGGAAAATGCTTGACATTGAAGGCTTCAAAACATGGTTAAGTAGAAGAGTACATTGATGATGGGCTTCACAAATATGGAATTCCTGAGCATTTTATTAAAGACTATCCAATGCATAAATTGGATTATCAGGAGTATCTCAGGACTAGAGGTGACAAGGGAAAGAACAGGGACCAGGTCCCTAAAAATTGAAGAAGGAAGCAGTAGCTGAGTATGCAGTAAGGCAAGCTATAACAGTATGGAGAGATTCTTCCAGTGAATCTGATAAAGATGAGAAGTCAAGAAATACTTCTATGCTAGCTACGAAAAATAGTCCAGTTCTCTATGATAACGTGTTTATATTCATGGAAAACACAAAAGATAAAGAAGAAAAAGAGGTAACTCTCTCTGGTATGGAGGAAAACCTATATAACTATACTTCTAGAAAGATAAAAAGGCTTGCAAGTGTGTTGATAGACTCAGTATGTGAACTAGATGGTGAGAATAATTCCTTACAGGAGAAAGTAGAGAATCAAAAGCATGAGTTAATTGCCTGAACTCTTCAGATATTTGAAACTAAAGAAATGGCCACTAAATTGATATCTAAAAATCTGAGTGGTATGAGTCAACTGAAGAGGGCAAATGATTTGGATGGTAAAGGGAAGAAAGAATCTGTAAGGCTTTAAATTGATTTTGAGGAAAGGTTGAGGGATTCTCAAAAACACCTTATGTATGCAGTCTACAAGAATAAATAGTTAGAAAAGGACCTGGTCTGTTTAAAAGAAGATCTTAATAAATCTCTTAAATGGACTGCATCTTCACAGATCCTTTCTAATTTAACCAGTCAAGGTGGAAATAATGGCAAGAGGATTAGTTATGAATGAGAATCACAGAATCTTGGGTCAAAAGGAAAAGTTGCTCATGATTCTAGAAACAAGGTTCACAAACCTTTATGTACTCATTATAGAAGAGATGGAAACCTGAAGGAAAGATGTCAGTATTGTCTTAAACCTAAAATAAGTAGTACAAAATACATTCAACAAGGGAATTCACATCCTAAGGGTTCCAAACTCTTGAAAAGTGTGGAAAGGAATTCTCTACCTAGATGGTCCAAGATGGATTTGATCACACCATTTTCCTCCCACTAGGAATTCAAACTTAAGTGGGTTCCCACATCCAACTTATGATCATTATTCTAGGTAGGAGAAAGGGGATTGCAGTTAGGAATATGTTATTGATAGTATGTTTTCTAAGCTCAGTATTAGAAGATCTGACTGGATTCTCTCACTAAAGACACTTTAAGGTGGAAGTGTTTTATTTTGAAATAGCTGATTTCAAGAAACCCGATCCTAATGGAATTCATCTTAAAGAAAGAACTTGCGATAGTATAAGTTAAGTAAAGTTTGGGACCTAGTTCTCAGACCTATTTAATTAAGCAAGTTGAGACTGAGCTTGATCAAAATACCTTGACTTAATATTTGAGGCTTTGTCAATCCTCAAAATTGGTTATGTTAAAGAGACAGGTATCTATGATAAAGTAGGAGCATGTTAATCTTAACTCAGTTCCACATCATTGTAGGTATAAACTTATGGGAACAACTTAGAAGGAGAATAGTTAAAGCAAACACAAGTATATTATTCAATTAAAAAGAAAGGGACCTGGTCCAATCTCTCAGGTTATCACCAAAATAATGTTGCTTAAAAATACACTAAATTCTTATTTAAAAAGGACACATTTATTCTCTATATGAACAAAAGTTGTCAATTCAATTTAAATGTGAAAAGTCACACCGTTGTCCTCAGACGCTTCTATTCAAAAAGGGTATCCCTTAAGCGTCAAAAGGCCACCTCTTTCATTATAAATTCAAATCCTTTTATTTCATTCTCCTATCAATTAACTTAGACCATCATTCTAAATTGTTTCCTTTCTTAATCTAAACTAGTCCTTTTCCTTTCCTTTCTAAAAAATTCAAAATGTCTAAAACTCTATCATCTTCAAACTCTATGAAATAATTATACTTTGACCATCCTTAAAAGTCAAAAAGAGATTCGTCAATTTGAAGGACCTCTTTCCTTAAATAAAATAGAGTCCTCCAATGTTTGTCAAATCCATGTCCCCTCTAAAAAAATAAAAGGTACTAAAATTTAGAAAACTTACAAGTACATGGTCCCCCTACCCCTTTTGAGTCAAACCCTATATTTGACCAACTAGTTGATGAAGAGATTCCTGTAAGTAAATTTAATCCACTCAATAGTACAAATTGGGCATCTGAGAATTTACTCTTGCTTGCAAATGAATTCTTAAAAAGTTTAGTATGTGCATAGGAGCAAATAGGAGGAGAAAAGAATGATTTGTCAAAGGATAGGGAGTCTATATTACCTCCAAATGAGGAAGATTAAGAGGATGAGGATGAACAACCTCTTATTTGGAAAATGAATATACTAAAGGATGGTAAAGACAAAAGAAAACTAATTGAAACTGGTGTACGAGTTGGAAGATCCAATTCTACTAGGTGGTCTAAAATGAAATTGCTAGCAGATGATATAAAGGAAAATAAGACTTCAACCATAAAAACAAGAAGGTTTAAGAAAATCACTATAATAAAGGGGAAAGAAAATATTGATGTTATAGAGCTTGAAAGAGAAGAGGATATTGATTTAGAGGTTGCTGCAGCAACTGAGGAAAGGAAAGAGAAAATAATATTTGTGAGAAGACCAGGTCCTTCAGTTCAAAGTCTTATAGCCGTGCAGGAAAGGAGAAGAAACATATTACTGTCAAAGGAAAGAAAGCCTCTAAGGGACCTGGTCCCAAGAAAATAAAAATGATGAAAAGAAGGATCCAAGTAATAAGCCCAAAAGAATAAAAAAGGAGGAACAAAAGAAAGAAATATCTAAATAAAGAAGGATTGAAAGCCCGAAAACACAAAAGGTATTGTTAGGGAGAGTGTTTGATCCTAATATCTATAAGAAACCTGAGATGGTGGAGTTGGTAGAGTATGTCAGGCACCAAGGATGGATAAATCTATTTAAGGAAGCTGCATCAGTGGTTTTTGAAAATAAAGTTAGAGAATTTTATTACTCAATATATTTCTCAGAAGATGGATTAATTCTATCTGCATAGGTGTAAGGAAATGAAATAAGATTGGATAAAGAAACCTTGGGAGGAATTTTGAATGTGCCTATTATGTGTGTATGGATTGTTGTGAAGCAACAACCAATAACTAAGTTCATGATTAAAGCCTCAAAAGTGGGTGGTACTTCGATAGTTGAGGTTAAAAAGAAATTTCTCACAAGTGAGTTCCAGTTGGTATTTGAATTTACGAACAAGGTTCTCTAGCCTAGATTAGAAAAGAGGACCATTGCATCTAGTATTGACTTGTTCTTAATAGAATGTTTAAGTTTGAATTAATAAGCTTACTTACTCTTAAGATTGAGCATATGAGAAAAGTGATTTATGATAAAGAAGGGAAATATGGGATGTCATATGGGTACTTCCTAAACAAAGTGTTTAAACATGCTAGTGTAATATGGACAAAGGGAACTCCTGGAATAGTCAAACAAAAGTTCAGCATGACAACCTTCGTGGAGAATTAATGTATTCAAGGGAAACTAGGAATTGTATACCAAGTATTAGAACTTTTGGTTGGACAAGAAAGTTTAACCAAAGAAATAGAGGAGCTGAGGATTGTGTTAGCATCAAAGGACATAGAAATAGTGCACCTGAAACTATAGAATCAGAAGTTGTCCTTAAAGGGACCTGGTGACACTGAATAACTTATAGTAGAAAATGCAAAGATCAAGGGTAAGGTTGCAGAATTAATTGGTGAGGTTCAACGGATCAATGGAGAAGTAAAGACCCTCACTAAACAGTTGTTGGATGCTCATGATGCTAAGACTGCTAGAATAGATATGTTGCTAAAATCACTCTCCTCTAAGCCCCTTCTACTTGAGTTCTAATGTGTCAATTTCCTGTGGCAATCTTTGTGGTGGCCTTTACAAATAATTATTTAATTTTATTTTTGGTATATTATAATGGTGCTATCAATGAATTAATTTTTTCTTATGTGCTTCATTTGTTTCTTTTATTTTAAAGTTATTCTTCATGTTAGTGTTGCCTCAGTGCCCATGAGTTAACTAACCTATGCTAATTTTACTCTTTGTTAACTGTTATTCCTTTTTAATAATGCCAAAAGGGGCAATACTGACATCATGTGTTAAGGACTAGGTGTGTGTTTTTAAGGATTGTACTGATGATGTTAGGGACCAGTACCAAGTACAACACATGTATGCTGATGTGTTTGAGTCTGGAAGCATAATGACAGGGGGGTATGTAAATGCACTAAATAATCAATGGTGCATGATGGCCGAAGAAATTAGTTGAAGCTTGATAGCAATTGAAAACAAGGGACTAGGTACCTAAGTTGTGAAGCATGGTGTTTCATGATAAGGTAGACATTCATCTTTAGTAGTGGAAATAACATTTGATTAAATGTGATGAATAAGCATAAGCATTGATGCTTAAAACTCTGTGATTGTCTTGTCATCATCAAAAATAGGGAAAATTGTTGTATCTTGTTTTGATATGACTTCAAGGGTCAAGGTTCCTTGATGTTCAAGGCTACAGTACAACTGGCACGCGTTTGCGCAGTCTTGTTCTCTTATGTAACAAACTGCACAGGTGTTTCTTGTACTATTGAGGACACCTGGTCCAATTATATTTCACCCCTAATCATCACTCATCTATAAAAGAAAAATAATGCTTCTCTATCAAGTAGTTTTTCAAAAGATGAAAAGCTGAAAAGTGAAACAAAGGAAAAAACTCAATTTCAACATTCATCAAGTTCTTAATTCTTGTGAGTTAAAACTGCAAATTTTCTTGAGTCAAGTTTGAGTCCATAAATGAATTACTCATTCTATAAGATTAATGATCTTTTCATTTTTGTTTTTGAGTTCCTTAGGTAGAGTCTTTCTCATGATTTATGTTTTGGTCTCCAATTATATTTTTAAGCTACTTTTATGCTATCAGATTCAGTTTTAATTTATTGCATTATATGTATATGTATGACTTGCATACTAATACGCTCCATTATATTGACTGCATCTTGAACAACATTATTTAGGTGATGCTGATCCAGGTTCTCAGACTTGAGATTACTGTTAGATGTTTAGTAACATCTACACTTCAGATGTTTGGTAAGCTCTACCGTCATTCATAGATGCAGATTCTTGTTCTAGTTATCTAGATAGTTTAGATTTTTCTTTTTTCTTTTTTATAAAGCCTACAAGTCCTTGTCTCAAGTTTATTTCACGTTTTATTAGTAGAGGCTTCATTAGACAACTGTTAGATTTTTTATGTCATTTAAACATGCTCAAGTTTATTAGTAAATTTTCTTTGTCTTATTATATATATGATCTTTCAAAGTACTCCATTGTAGACCTATTATTTTATTTATCTTTGTTTGGTGTACCAAGTACCCATTTGGTCCACATATGATGACTAGATCATGGTCGCGACTAGGGGGTAGTTCGGGTTGTGACACTATTATTTAATGTCACAATCTGAATTCACGAGTCATGATGGAATCTACTTTATCCCACCAGTAAGTAAGCAAAACCTTATCCCAAAATGACAAGTAATGGGATAATTGGTAAAAATTAGGATAAATACCAAAATCACGCAAGTAATTAGGTTACAAGCCATAAAGCATAAGAATAATAGCATATTTAAAGATAAAAAAGGAAAAGAGTAACAATATCCCACGATCTAGTAAGGTCGGTACAAGAGCCTTTAGCAAAAGAATAAGAGTACCATTAGTGTCAACTATAAAATAGTCTAAAAATAGAAAGACCATCCAAAACAGAAGAAGGAGAGAAAGCCAACTCCGACTCCCAAAGCTCACCTTGTCTCTAAACTCTGATCGGCACTAACACAACGTCAATTACGGCAGCTAGTACTGGGATCTACACTAGAAAAGTATATAGAAATATAGTATGAGGACCAAAGCAATAGGTACTCAATTGGTGTCATTAGTCGACTAAGCTAAATCACAATATAAATATAATAAGATTCAAGATAATAAGTTAAGGCCTTATTTGTTTGCACTTAATAGAGGTCTGAATCTGAATAATTCAGACATCATACGATTAGATGCATTTGTTTTAAATAAAATATTGTCACTTATTCGGTATTAATTGATCCAATTCAGTCAGATCTGTGGACAAGTCTAAAACTTATTATCCTAAAAAAAACAATGCTTTCTTTTCCAAAACACAAACATTTAAACTTTATTTCTTCCACAACCCTTATATTACTAACATTGATTTCATTCACAATTCCGTTACCACTATCTTTCTCTTTGGAGGAATAACACTGCATAGTCTATGATTTTGATTACATTCAATGAAGAGACTTTTCTTAAATGTGAATTAACATACACTAAAGATAAAGATTACCATGGTTAATTATGATTTCTTACTTTGATTATCTTAACTTTTACTATTTGTTATATTTTTTTGAGAAAGTTTGATGGAATATTTACTTTTTTCTAATGAAATTTTGGGGAGTTGGATGCATTTTTGGGATCGTCTGATAGCTGGCTAGAATTATGCAGATATGAGTAATCCAATTACTAGTTATATATATATAGTTACGTGGTAATTATGTAGGTATTGATTATGTAACTATAAATTATCCAAGTATTAGTTATGTGTGTTTTTAAAATTCAAACGAAATATTACATTGATTAAACATGGATAACTTATTTTTTAAGTATCTATCAAACTTGGTATAACTTATACAGAAATTAATACATGAACATGTTATTTCTCCACTAGCTACTAAACAACCCCTTAAAAATTGTTATCGAATACATATTAAATAGTTTATATTTTTTTATTTTATGTGATCTCGCTATGTTGTTTTGATATTTTTTGAACATAATGCTGATGTGTATTCAACTAATATTGTTTAAATTTTATATTTAATAATTCTTTAAATTGTACAATTTAGATCTTAAGAAAACAAATAGTCTAAGTCATTCAGAGTTCAAATATAGAGACAACGTCTTAATTATTCAGATGTGAATTCAAATTCTGACATCATAATCTTAATAAAAACAAATGTAGCCTAAGTCAGGAGAAAAGGGAAAAGCTATAATAATACTCCAAATACTAAAAGTAACAAGTGAAGAAATAGCATTAAACAGAATGTAACTATCTATATTATAACTAGACCCCATAAGCGCCGGAGATGAAAATGAAAGTAAATAATCAAATCTGATCCCCCATAAGCCCGGTGGATGTAATCAAAAAGAAATAATAACAGTAGATATTCCAACCATCCAAATCTTGAAACTGTAACCATGGATCTTTCCATACCATAAACTCTAGAGACAAACCAGTTCCATTACCATCATAATTAATGTCACGACCTGAGGCTACCTCCTTGTCGTAACATGATGCTTAAGGCCATAAGAAATCCGAAGTTAACCCATGATCTGGCACAAGCTATAAATACTAAAATGAATGTAGCAAAATACTATGCAGAAGTCATTTAATAATGTTTAAATAGTAAGTAAAAAACAAAAGAGTCTGAAACACATCACTTAAAACATAACTAACTATCTGATCATCTGAATGCCTCTAAACATGATAAATTGTTGGGATAGGTCCCCATCTAACTCTGACTACTGAAATAAACATGAACTGAAATACTAGAGAGCATGATAAATAGAATAATTAGTCCTCAACTGATGAGGACTACTAATGCTGCAACAGAGTGGAACATATTCTATCTAAGTACGATCGGGGAACTAAGCATCCAAACCTATGTTATAAGACAACATAGTACAAAAGAGAGTATGTAGTTAATACTTAAAAGGTACTGGTATATAAGAAAAAGACTACCTGATATGAGTATATGCTAAATATGAATGTCGAATATAAGACCAAGTATAAACATGTACTGAAATGATATGAATAACTTAGTTATGGATGCTTGGTAATGCAAACCTATACTAATATAATATAAATACTAAACTGAAATTGTGGGAGCTATCACATAACTGATGTAATCCAATCTAAGTTAATTGGCGTTCAATTTATAACCCTAGTTGGAAGGGTATCAGTGCCTTACAATGGTTACCAACATCTGCTATGTGGATCCACTAACATGATGTCCCGAAGGACTAGGGTGTTAGTACTCTACTAGCGAGTGACCCCTAAGAGAGTGACAGTTCTTAGCTAGTGGGTTACCACTCATAAACTACCTTGCCTATGTAGTTTTGGAACATAGAGACTTTTACTAAAGGTCCCATTTCTCTACTGGTGGGTAATTCTTCTACCCTTGGTTCGCTCGGTGCTAAGTCCTACTCCCAACTGAACTGACTCTGATACTGGTAAAAGGCTTAACCTAATTGATTCTGACATATGATCAAAATGATAGTATTCTAAATTAATGATACAAGTATTCTTTGAATGACTTGAAACTTGATATATATGACATATATGAATATCTAAATATTGATGTTCATACCCTAGTAGCAATATCTAATACAAATATTGAGCAACCCATGGTATGGAAAATCATGAAGAACACCCAAATGAATAACTAATCATGATGTAGACATTTGTATTATCAAACATATAGAAACACAATTATCATGAGGGAATATATTTTCATGGAGGAACTTAAGATTTTAACTGAATAAATTATGAAATTCTTACTTCTTATAGAATCCTAGATAAAAAAGGGATTAAATTTAAAGAAATTTAGAGATCTTTGAGACTCAATTGGTGAAAATATTCCATTGATGAATATCCCACATACCCGAAGTAGAAGCCTTGAAGAAATTTTCTTGAGAATTGGACTCACTTAAAGAACCCTAGTTTGTTCTTGAGAGAGAAAGGAATGGCCTCTTTGATTCCTTTTGGGTGAAATTGATAATCGTTTTATTAATTGGGGCTTTGGGGCCTTTTATACCACCCCTTGTGAAGTCACAACGATGTGGTTTTATCTTTTAAGAGAGTGAGAAAAACCTAAAAGTCCTTAGAAAAATATGTAGGAAAACACATTCCCAGTCTTTATGACTCACCTTACGACTCATTACGAGTGGATATGAGTTGTGGTTTGAGTCATAACTTAGGATCTTGGGATTCTAGATACATTTTTCTATGACTATGACTTGCCTCATAACAGCTCATTATGACTAATTACTAGTCATTGGGTGAAGTCGAAGTCTGCGACTTGATTCATGGATCCTTTGCTGGTCAGGCTACGAGTCCACATAATGACTCATAAGTTCTGAATACAAGTCGCGTGTTGGACTCGTAACCCTTGGAAGGGATTCTTTGTTTTATATTTCTATGACTATGACTCACTCGTGATGACTCATCACGACTGGTTATGGCTCATCTCCCGAGTCATAGTCATAGCAATGTATCATGTCCTTAGGGGAAACTTTACTCAACTCTTTACCATAACATCAAATTAAGGCAAGACTTGAAGAATTTAAAAGCTAACTTTGTGGCCTATCTTTTAAGAGGTTAAGAGCATGAAACATTTGGGTATTATAATATCTTCCTCTTGCGATCATTCATCCTTAAATAAAACTAACTAAGCTGGGACAGTAAGAAGACAGAGATCATGCACGTAACACATAGAAGTTGAGTCATGACTAAATATCTGAAATGTGAAAACATAATGCATGGACTGAACTGAACTCATAAATGCATGCTATGACATGAGGATGGTTATATAGCTGAGATAGAAAATGAGGGAATTAATCTAAGAAACTATTACCTCAAGCTAAATCTAAATTTGTAGAGAAGAGATAGGGATACTTGGCCCGCATATCGGCTTTCGCTTCCCAAGTAACTTCCTTAATGGAATAATTTCTCCATGAAACCTTAACAAAGGCAACTTATTTATTCCTTAACATACGAACTTGATAGTGAAGAATCTCGACTAGGATTTCTTTATAGGAGAGGCGATCTTTCACTCCTGCATTCTCTAAAGGAATGACTGAAGTTGGATGAAAAATGCATTTTCTTAGCATAACATGAAACATTAGGTGCAATGATGCTAACTCTTTGGGAACTCTAACTCATAGGCTACTTTCCTAAAATGGCTCACAACCTTATATGGGCCAACATAATAGGGACTAAACTTCCCTTTCTTACGAAACCTTTTCATCCCTTTAATGGGAAAAATTTTCAAATACATAAAGTCACTTACAACAAATTTAATCTCTTTTATCCTTATATCTGCATAGAATTTCTAATGGCTATGGGTTTTATTTAGCCTTCCACGAATGAATTTAACTTTATTGTTGCCTCACGTACAGAGTTCGGCCCTATCAAAAAAGCCTCACTAACTTTAAACTATCCAATAGGAGATTTATAACTTTTATCATACAAAGACTAAAATAGAGCTATCTAGATACTGTGGTGATAGTTGTTATTCTAGGCAAACTCAATCAAAGGCGAGTGATCATCCCAACTACCCTTGAAATTGATAAAACAATCCCTCAACCTGTCCTTTAAGGTATGAATAGTCCTTTCTACCTGACTATCTATCTGCAGGTGAAAATTCGTATTGAGATAAACTTAGGTACTAAAACCCTTCTCAAAAGCCTTGAGAAAAAAGAAGTAAACTGAGTACCTCTATCTGAAATAATGGTCAACAAAACCCCATAAAACCTTACCAACTCCCAAATATAGAGTCTAGCATAATCTCAGCTAAATATAAATTATGAACTGGAAAAAAATTAGTTGATTAGGTCATCCTATCCACGATGACCCAAATCAAATCATGCTGATGACACATATAAGGTAACCCTGTAACAAAATCTATATTCACCACTTCTCACTTCCAAGTGGGGATACTAAACTCCTAAAGTGTACCACTAAGTCTCTAATGTTCAACCTTAATCTACTGACAATTCAAACACTTAACTATGCAATCGGCAATATCCTTCTTCATACCATTCCACCAAAAGATTTTCTACAAATCGTGGTACATCTTAGTGGCTCTTGGGTGAATTAAATATTCGGAGCCATAAGGCTCGGATAGTATCAACTATATCAAATCATCCATATTTGGAACACAGAACCTTCTCTGATAATAAAGAACACCATCTTCCCCTTGGGAGAAAACCTCAACCTTCTGATCCTGAATTGCCTTTTTTAACTTAAGCAAAATGGGGTATCTAGCTTGATTTTCCTTCACCTCAGAAACCAATGAAGATTTTGAACCAATTTGAACCCAGAAACTACCTTTGGATGAATCAACCAACCAAACACCCAATCTATCTAGATGATGAACCTCGTGAACTAACTCCTTCTTATCATCCTGAATATGGACAACACTTTCAATAGATAACTTGTTAAAGGCATCAACCATAACATTGGCCTTACCTAGGTGATACAACATACTCATATCATAGTCTTTCAATAATTTAAGTCATCATCTTTTACATAGGTCTTTCTATGTAAACACATATTGAAAACTCATCTGATTAGTAAAAATATCTACATAGATATCATAGAGGTAATGCCTCTAAACCTTTAAAGAAAAAATAACTGCTTCTAACTCAAGATCATGAGTTGGGTAGTTCTTCTCATGGAGTTTGAGTTTTCTAAAGGCATAGGCTACTACCTTACCTCACTGCATCAAGACACACTTAAGTCCAACCCTTGAAGCATCACAATAAAATACAAACCTATCTAAACCTTTGGGTAGAATCAATACCAAAGCCAAAGTGAGTTGAGTCTTCAACTCCTAAAACTTTTCTCAAAGGAATCTGACCACTGAAACTTGACTTTCTTTGGATTAAGTATGGGCATGGGAGAGGCAATAGAAGAAATCCGTCAATAAAACTTTTGTAGTAACTAGCTAAACCCAGAAAACTTCTAATATCTAATAGAGAGATAG
This sequence comes from Capsicum annuum, assembly GCF_002878395.1. Lineage (NCBI taxonomy): Eukaryota > Viridiplantae > Streptophyta > Magnoliopsida > Solanales > Solanaceae > Capsicum > Capsicum annuum. The sequence continues at coordinate 46,513,671 of NC_061120.1, forward strand.
GTCTGGGCAAGTTTTTTACTTCTTTAGTCTATAAGGAATCAACTCGAATAACATCATTAGAAAGAATGTGACCAAGGAAATCTAGAGATATCAACCTAAATTCATACTTACTGAATTTGTCAAATAGTTAATGATTCTTAAGGGTCTACAAAACAATCCTCAAACTGTCTGCATGATCACTTTCAATAGGGGAATAGATAATGATATCATCTATGAAGACTATCATGAATATGTCTAAGTAATGCTTGAACACTATGTTCAATAAGTACATAAAATATATTGGAGAAGTCATTAGTCCAAAAGACATAACTACAAATTCAAAGTGACCATATCGAGTTTTGTAGGTTGTATTGGAATGTCACTTTCTCTGACCTAAGCTAATGATAGTTGAATATAAGGTCAATATTAGAGAAATAATTTACTCCTTGAAGTTTGTCAAATAATTCTTCATTCCTAGGGAGAGGCTACTTATTCTTTAGTGTGACTTTTTTCAACTAACAATAGTCAAAGCACATTCTAAGAGAACCGTTTTCTTGTGCATGAAGAGAATAGGAGAACCCCACAGGGAAACACTAGGCCTGATGAAGCCGTTATCTTGGAGATCTTTCAATTTTTCATTCAATTCCCTAATCTTAGCTGGAGCTATTCTGTATGGCATAATTGAAATAGATTGTGTATCTAAGGTGATTTATTCTGAAGTTGATTTCCTTTTTGTGAGGAATCTGGTAAAATCTTTAGGGAACATTTCTAGAAACTTATGCACTACAGGAACTAACTCAAGACTTAGAGTTTTAGAATTTGAGTCCTTGACTCAAATAAGATGATAGATACAACCTTTGGAGATTATTTTTCTTCCCTTAAGCTAAGAGACGAATTGACCTATAGGCACTGAACTACTAACCCTTCATTCTATGACTATCTCATTAGAAAACTGAGACTGGATGACTCTATTTCAATGATCAATTGAGAAATATAAAGAATGGATCCAATCCATGCAAAGAATAACATCTAAATTGGTCATCTCTAATTCTACGAGATGAACTGAAGTAACTTTCTAAGATACTATGACCGGGAAATTTCTGTAAACCCATCTAGCTATAATAGAACTGTCGATTGGAGTAGACACTGAGAAAGGCTATGCAAGAATTTCTAGGTTGACATTAAAGTTTACTATTATATAAGGAGTCACGCAGGACAATGTGGCTCCGGGATCTAATAATGTATAAACAAAAAGGTGGAAGACTTCTAACATATCCGCTACCACGTTAGGAGAACCATCCTGTTCCTGTTAAGTATGAAGGGTATAGAGTCAATTCTAATGCTGGCCACTAGTTTTACTAGAAGTGGCACCCTACTGAGTTAGGCAAATAGTTGATGCTACTGAAGAACTAGCCTGACCCTGTAGACAAAAATTTTCACCCTTCTGAGCTACCAATGATCAATCTCTAATTCTATCGTCTGGCTTGCCATATCAAAAAGAAACATAATTGTTATCCAGGCACTTACCCTTGTGGTTCTTACTATAATTCTTGCATATGGTGTTAGTACGACTGCTATTCACGCTACCCTAGGACTTAAAGATTGCTGCTCTATCCCGATTATCCTATCTAAACTTAGGTACTGGAGCACTAGTAGAAGATGGCGTCAGGTCTGAAGATTTTAGGTAAAACTGAGAATGATTCCCACCATCTGACCTTTGTTAAGATTAGTTGAAGCAACCAGTTCTAACCCTCTTATTCTCCTTTTCTGTTTCTTTAAGCTTCTCCTCCTTAATCTGTTAAGCATGAAACATTAATCTTGAAGTTCCATCTCCTTAATCAGCATTGCAGTCATGTAATCCATAACCAAGTCCTCAAAAACTCTAGACAAAAACTAACTTATTCAAGACCTAGAATAAGACATCATAGTTGGAGCATACCTTGCTAACTAGGTGAACTTGAGTGAATACTCATTCACACTCATGCTACCCTGCTTCATATTATTGAACTACTATACCTTGTCCTCTCTCAATTTGAAAGGGAAGAACTTGTCCAATAAAGAAGTAGCAATCTCATCCTACTCTACTACTTCAGGACCTTTATCTTGCTTCCACTACTTAAGTAAGTATGAGCCACCCGTTGCAATTGATAAGAAGATAAGTCATCACTCTTTCAAAAAGTGACACCCATGATATATGTCACCTTCTACACATCATCTAAGAACTCTTAGGAGTCCTTTTTATACTTGGATACAGAGAGCGTTGGAGGATTCATTCGAGTGAAGTCCCATATTCTGGCTACTGTTATGCTCACCATAGGGTTGGTTAGGGCAATGGACTGCTATTTATTCTAGGCAGCCATAGACTAGGTCGAAACTATGAAAGAGGACCTAAGTTTGACATGGGATACCTACTCATTTAGAGGGCCTTTGGGGATAGGTGGTGTGGGTTAGTCCCTATTTCTTTTTTCATTAGCCCTTCTAGGTGGCATTTTTGATAAACGGTAGAGAATGAGTTATAAAAGAAGTTTAGCAAAGCTAATGCCCCATTACACGACACTAATACTAAAAAAAGTAAAACTTTGCTAAAATAACTCGTAGCATTACACCCATACGTGTGGAGCGCTTCACACCCATGAACCAGACTCTACATAATACAACTTTCAGATACCCTAGGAGACTTTAAACCTTGTGATCTAATACTAAGTTTTTCATGACCCGAGATTACCCCTAGTCATAATGATCTAGAACAATTTGTAAATTATGAAAGGAAGGTAACAAAATATTGTGAGGAAGTCATTTAATAAAATTTTAAATAGTTTTCAAAAACAAAGAAGTCTAGAACACATCACTAAAAACATAAATAACACAGTCTGACCGTCTGAAAGCCTCTAAACATGATGAGTTATTGGGATAGGTCCCCAACTAACTCTAACTATTAAAATAAACATGAACTAAAATACTGGAGAGCAGGATAAATAGTATAGTTAGTCCTCAATTGATAAGGACTCAACCATGTTATAGCTGAGTGGCATACGATCTATCTAAGTACGATCGGGGAATTGAGCATCTGAACCTATGTTACAATAAAATATATCACAAAAGAGAGTATGTGGTATGTACTTTGAATGTACTAGTATGTAGATGAAGACTACCTGATAGGAGTATATACTAAATATGAATGCATGGACATAAATGTTAAATGCAAGATCAAATATAAACATGTATTGAAAGTATCTGAATAACTGAATAACTGATTTATGGAAGTCATATAATTCAAACCTATACAGATATAATATGATACTAAACTAAAATTTTTGGATCTATCATATAACTTTTATGCCCAAATCCAAGCTAAATGAGGTCTGATATGAGGTGGTTTAATGCACATTAATGTAACTTATTTAGCCTTGTTTTGAGGGAAACTTGTGTTCTTAAGGTGTTAAAAATGACATAAATAAGCATCTAAGTGTTTAAGTATGTGAATACAATTTTTAAGCTGTCTTTCAAACAAGTTTGTACTTAATTAAGTCACTTTGAGTTCAAACGAGAAAACTAGTGTTACTAGCTTAAGCTAGGTATTTGTCTAGTCTATCTCGATGGATTCTAATGATTTAATGAGTTACTAAGGTTATTATTGTGTAATTATTTGTGTAAAAACTTTTTTATTGTGTTCAAAGTGCATTTGAATCAAGCCAAGAATCAAAACAATAACTTAAAGATCAACATTGGCAAACCTAGTCTTAGCTCGAGTTTCTAGCGCACCGTTCTTGATATTGTGTTGTTTTGAGATTTAATCCGTGGTGTATTATGATATAGGGTGATTTATGAGTTCATTTTTAGGATATATGAATGATACAAAATCTGTAAATTAAGTGGAAACAACACCACAAGGCTTGGGATGGAAAGAGAAAAGCTGAGACAAAGTAAATGTCAAAAGTGCAATTCCAATGAGCCCACACAAATTAGGGGCATTGCGCACCTCTTACCCTTGGAATAATAAATTTGGAGTTATTATCTCTCCATTGTACTGATCAATCCGATGTATCACTCTCCCCATAGTCTGGACCAATGCAGCACAGGGCTTACTCCCACACCAGCCAAAATTCTCCTACTATAATACAACACTTGTACTCGTTTGTATTGACTTTTTGATGTTTTCGGACTTGGAGAGTGGATTATCAACCCTTATTTTAGTTTTTGTTTATATTTAATTTATATTTTTAATTTATTATATCATGTATTCAATAATTTGGATTATGGTTATGTCTATTAGTGGCTAAACACCCCCTATTCGGGGTTAAGCCTAACAACATATTTAATTTCCCTTTGAATTAAGTTTGTTTGGATTTCTTAACATATTTGATTTTTTTTATCCTTTTTTAACTATTTTAAGAATTCTCAGCGCTTAGAATACATATATGGCCGACCTTGTGATCTCAGGAGGGTGATTAGGAAGAAAAAATGTGGGGATGAATAGAGTAAGGTTCTTATTATTTTAAAAAATAAGGAATTTTAATTTGCAATAAGGATAGGGATATACCTTGAAGCGTTTATTGATTTACATGTAGGATTATATATTTATGCATCTAATTGGATTATTACATCCCCGGTCAATGATGTATTTGTAATATCTAAGTTAAGTAGACAATTAGAGGTCAGGAGACCATGATCATGCGATAAACCAGACAAATCACAACTAAGCTAAGAAATCTAACAAATGAATTTCAATAGCATAGTATGATTATTTGAAATGTCTTAACCCTAGGCTTTTATCTATTGATTGTATAACGTCTCTACTTTACGCATTATTTATTTTACATTTAGTTTATAACTTTCAAAACTTTATTGGTTACGATTACACTAGTTAATCTTAATTGTTAATCTAGAATTGGATAGTTGTTAAAAAAATCTCTGAGGGATCGATATTTGGCTTTATTTAAGGCAATTATATTACTTGATGAGACCACATACACTTGTGTGTGTGCTTCAGTGCAACATATTTTTGGTGCTACTACCGAGGACTTGTAAATTGGAAACTATTTTTTTTATTTTTAATTTTTAGATTTCTTTGGTGCTTTACTCTTGGTCTTGGTATTGATTTTGCAAGAAAGATGTTCACAGGCTAGTAGGTTGGAAAGGGATAGGGAGTTGGTTAAACTAAGCCCCAAACCCGAGCAATGCTTCCATCAATGAAGAAGAGAAGCAATCTTTCTCCCATGTATCCCGCAATTTCAAGAGGAACAAAATAATCTTGCTCTTAGGCTGAAGATCAACAAGCCCAAAAGATAATTCAAGAAGTTGCAATCCCATTTTCGATGAATTTGACCACCCTTTTTTGGAAACCGGCTGCTAGAGGTAACTTTGAGATAAAATAGAACATGGTGCAACTTTGATTAGCAGTGGACAATTTATGGGGATTTCACATGAAGATCCACAAATCCATCTTAAGAAATTCCTTGAGATCAGTGGCACATTCATCGCTATGAATTATGCTAACTGATTATGTTAGGTTGATACTATTCCCCTTTTCACTATTGGGGGAAGCAAAGAAGTAGTTGAATGCTAATCTGACAAGTTCAATCATAACATGGGATGACTTGGCCCATCAATTCCTCATCTAATTCTTTTCATCTAGCAAGACTTTGAGACTGCACAGTGAGATTGTGTGCTTTAGACAGAAGCCAGATAAGAACTTATATCATGCTTGGAAGCACTTTAAAGTTCTCCTTCCAGACTATCCACATCATCAGCAGTCAAAAAATGTATAAGCTCACTCTTTATTTAGGCACTTGACCATAATACAAAAAATTTCTAGATTCAGCTGCAGGTGGTTAAGCTTTGGAATTGATGTACGATGAGCTGTAAACCTTGTTGAACTGAATTGCCCAAGTAAATCCTAAATGGCATTCAGACTCAAGAAGTGTTATAAAGAATGTGTAGGTGTGTTGAAGGTGGACCAGTTTACTGCTATATCTGCTTAAATTGATGCTTTATAGAATTAGTTAACAAATTAATTTAGTAATATGAAATTGGGGCTTACACAGCCTACTGCAACAATTAATGTAATTTAGCAGACAAGCACTTGGTGCATTATTTGTGGTAATAGTGGTCATTCTGCAAAAATATGTGCTTCTAATCCAGAGTCAGTGATTTTTATGGGCAATGTTCAAAGGCTGAATTATGGTAACACCTACAATCTGAAGTGTCAGACTCAACCACCAAATCAATAATGAAACTCCAAATAGCAGCAGTAATTCCACAAAAATTAATCTATAACCTAAAGGAGTAATATCAAAAAGATGTTGAAGCAAATTATGGCTACTTAGGTATAGTTGGATGTAGGTATAAAGAGCCAGAAAGTGGCTACAAAGAGCTTGGAGTTCCAGATAGGTCAGATAGCAGTCGCACAGAATACAAGGCCTCAAGGTGGTTTACGAAATGATACTAAAAATCCTAAATAAGTAATGGAAATCACTTTGAAGAATGGTAAAGAGCTTAATGAAGAACCTCCAAAGAAAACTAAGGAGGTCATGCTGATTTGGTTCCTAAACAAGTAGATGACCAAGATGCTAAAAATTTGAGGAAGTATAAGTAATCAAAAACCAAAGTTTCTGAACAGGTGAAGCAGAGACTACCACCATTGTTCCCACATAGGATGATACCAAAGGAGGATGCAGACTTTAAGAAGTTCTTTGACACATTTAGAGATCTTCATATTAACCTTCCTCTTTTAGATATTCTGTAGGGAATACCCTAGTACGCTAAGTACTTAAAGAAAGTAGTAACTTACAAGGTTAAACTGTAGGATATTGAGACAGTAGCACTCACTGAGGAATATACCTTTGTGGTGATGCAGAAGATGCCTAAAAAGCTCAAAGACCCAGGGAAGTTAACTCTTCCTATTTAAATTAGGAATAGTGAGGTGGTCCACACACCTAGTGACTTAGGGGAAAGCATCAATTTGATAACCCTCCCTTTTTTCAACACTATGGGCTTGGAGAAGCTGACATCAAGCTCTGTATTATTGCAGCTAGCAAATAGGACCATAGCCCGTCCTGAAGGAGTCATAGAAGATATTCTCATCAAGGTTGGTAAGTTTATTATTCCTATTGACTTTATTGTTTTAGATTTTTAGACAGATGAAAAAGTACCAATCATCTTGGGATGTCTATACTTAGCAATAGAAGGAGAATTGATAGATGTGAAATAGAGAACACTCATAATGAGGTTAGATAATAAAGAGACAGTTTTCAAAGTGTACAAGCTTCTCAACACACTATCCCACTCTAAAGATTTATGAATGATTACAGCGATTGAAGGGGATAAGTGATGGGTGGTGGAGTTTGTTCCATAAAAGACCTCTTCAAACTTTATCATTGAGTAGCCAAAGCCCAAATACCTCAACCCGACATAATGCAAATTGATGAGCCTGAAAAGGCTATTATTGAAAAAGTTGTTGACCTTGAGAGTTCACACTCAGGAGGTTAGAAAAAAATAAGATGATGGCACCCGAGTGTGAGGAAGTAGATCAATAAAAATGAATGAGTTGAACTTTGGGTCATGCCGTGACACTAAATCAGGCATTGCTTAGGAGGCAACCTAAGTTAAGGTATGTTTTATTTTTAATATTTTTAGTTTTTACTTCATTAGTTTTTGTTTTTGTTGAATTATAGGTTGATGGGAAGTCTGAGTACCAAAAAACCTGAGATAAGGAGCATGGCAAAGACTAAGTGTGGGGTCCACAGACCTTCTTGATGTGAAAAGATGCTACTATCTATGTCTAGAGGCCTCAGAGAGTATTTCTATCTCTACTTTTAAAGTATACTTTTGGGATAAAGTAGATTTTTAAGTGTAGGGTGGGGAAATTCCTATTTTTAGGATAAATTTAAAATTTTTTATGTTAGGAATAAGTGAGCTATTCTTGTTGGTTCTATATTTGATTACATGATGCAAGTGTTTTGATGGTAAAAAGCTTGTTGATTGTCTGTATTACTACTTTTGAGACTCCTAGGCTCATGATTACGACTCTTGTACTTGTTGGCTGAATTTTGAATTCATGTGGTTATTTTTTTTAAGAGTCTATGATGATCCTACTTGAGTTGAGCATATGTTATGTGTGATGTGAGGTTGTTGTATATTCCTTATTGCACTTAATACTAGAACTTGTCTGGTGTGTGTGCAAAGTGAAATAAAGGGTATGGGTTTAGAATTTGATTTAGGTATTTCTTTGAGAGCCTTGTTTCATACCCTATTTTACCTACCTTTGTGCATAATCCTAGTAAGCCTCATTGAGCCTTTAGATTTTTCTTTGGCAGCCTCATATGTAGCCTAATCCCTGTCTTTGATTGGACTTAATTTGATCCAATGATCCTACGTTCTTTCGTGTAAAATTAATTAAGTTAAGGAGTAGGATATTTAAGAAGAAATAGGTGAAATTAAAGCCCCTAGTAATAGCTATTGGTGTTAAAAAATGATATGTGTTGTGGTTAGGAGTTGAGTAATGAAAAGAATAAAAATTTGTTTGAATTTAAGAAGTTATATGTATAGAATACTCCCACTATAGTGTATGTGAATGAGCTTAATGAGATGGGGAAAAACAAAAGATAGGGGTAGACAAAAGTGGAGGAATATGGTGGTTAAAGGTGAGTTGATAGTATAATGTGATGTATTAAAGTGCTTAGGGAAGATAATTACTATTACTGGCCAGAAAAGTTTCTAACCATCCCTTAGCCTACATTATAACACATAAAGACCTATTTGATCCTAAGCCTTAACATTCTAATATTAGTAGAGTGCTACACTAAGGGAAAGCCTATGGTTCATCATTTGTGAATTGTGAATTCCTTATGAGAGCGATCGCAATTTGATTCTTGTACCCATTATGTTATGGTGTGCATGATTATGATTGATTATGGGTAACTCTCTTGTTGTGAAGGAACATATTTGATAAATATTGGGTAAATTATATGATGTCTTTGATTGAAAAATGTGCATGTGTTTTCTAACTAGGTTCTAACTAGGTGAGTCAATTCCTTAGGTTAGGATGTTTTGGGTAGTGTTCTCAATTGTGTGTATAAGATGGTTAGAGTAAAAACTTGCATTTTGTATAGTCATTGTAGTGCTAGATTGATTGTCTTTCATATATTAGAAGTATGGGGACACCTCATCTCATGATTTTTAGAGTAATATTTATTATAGGATGAACAAGGCATTAAGTGTGGGGTGGTGATCTGAGGTAGTTTTATGCACCTTAGTGTTGTAATCCTGGCTTAGTTAGCCTTTTTTTAGGGAAACTTGTGTTCTTAAGGTGTTAACAATGATATAAATAATCATATAAATGTTTAAGTATGTAAGTACAATGTTTAATGTGTCTTTCAAACAAGTTTGTACTTAATTGAGTCACTTAGAGTTCAAATGAGAAAACTAATGTTACTAGCTTAAGCTAGGGGTTTGTCTAGTCTATCTCGATGGATTCTAATTTTTTTAATGAGTTCCTAAGTTTATTATTGTTTAATGATGTGTTTAAAAACATTTTGATAGTGTTCAAAGTGCAATTTAATCAAGTCAAGAGTAAAAATAATAAGTTAAAGATCAACGTGGGCAAGCTTAGTCAGAGCTCTAGTTTCTAGTTCACCGTTCTTGATATTGTGTTGTTTTGAGCTCTAATACGGGGTTTATGATGAGATAGGATTATTTATGAGTTGATTTTGAAGATATATGTATGATGCACAAGCTGTAAATTAAGTTTAAATAACACCACGAGGCTTGGGATGGAAGGAGAAAGGCTAAGACAAAGTAAACGTCAAAAGTGAAATTCCAGTGAGCCCACAAGAATGAGGGGCATCGGGAACCTCTCCCCCTTGGAAGAACCATAATTTATATCTTCTCTCTCTAGTGTACTAAGCCATGCGATGAACCACTCTCTCCCATAGGCTGGACCAATGCGGCACAGGGAGTACTCCTACACTAACTAAAATTCTAAAACTATAAATACAATACTTGTACTTGTTTGTATTGACTTTTGGACGTTTTTGGACTTAGAGAGGGGATACTCAACACTTATTTTAGGTTTATTTCTCCTTACTTTAGATGTTTTATGGATTATATTGTGGATTCAATTATTTGGATTACAGTTATGTCTATTAGTGGCTAAACGCCCCCTATCCGGGGTTAAGGCTAAGAACGTGTTTACTTTAACTTTTGAATTGAGTTTTTTTGTATTGATTATAATATTTGATCATTTGTTTATCCTTGTTTTAGCTATTTTAAGGATTCGTGAACCTTCGAATACATATATTGTCTACCTTGTGATCTCGGGAGGGGGAATAGGAAGATAGAATATAGAGATGAATAGAGTAAGGTTATTATTCTTTTATAAAATAAGAAATTTGAATTAGCGACTAGGGTAGGGACATACCTAGAAGCCTTGCTTGGTTCATCAATAGCTGCTCCTTTAACTAAGTTGACTCAGAAGAAGGTTAAGTTTTCTTAGTTAGATGCTTATGAAGGGAGTTTTGAGAAGTTGAAAAATAATTTAACTTCAGCTCTAATTCTGACTTTTCCGGAAGACAATGATGGGTTCGTGGTTTATTGTAATGTATCTCGGCTAGGGATTATTTGTGTGTTGATCCAGCATGGGAAGGTGATTATCTATGCTTCCAAATAGTTGAAAGTGCATAAGAGGAAATTATCCTACTCATGATTTGGAGTTGTTGGTGATTGTGTTATCTTTGATAATATGGCGGCATTATTTGTATGGTGTGCACGTGGATGTCTTTTCTGATCATAAGAGTCTACAGTATGTATTCACTCAGAAGGAGCTTAATCTCAAGCAGAGGGGATGGCTTGAACTTCTCAAGGACAATAATATGAGTCTTTACTGTCACTCAGGTAAGGTTAATGTGGTTGTTGATGCTCTTAGTAGGTTATTCATGAGTAATTTAGGTCATATAGAGGAAGGAAAGCGAGAGTTGGTGAAGGATATTCATCGTTTGGCTAATCTTGTAGTTCACCTCTTAGACTCCAAGGATGGTGGTGTGATAGTGCCGGAAGATGTTTGATCATTTCTTGGTATATAGATTAAGGATAAGAAAGTGCTAGATCTCATCTTGATGAAAATCAAGTGTGATATTGGTGGGAAAAAGCTAGTGGTGTTTGAGATCAGTGGTGATGGTACTTTATGGTAGCAAGGGAGGTTGTGTGTTCCTGATATCAATGGTTTGCAAAAAATATTTTGGCTGAGTTGCATGAATTGCGCTATGTTGTTCATCCCAACTCGACTAAGATGTATCATGATCTCAAGGAAATCTATTGGTTGAATGGTATGAATAAGGATGTGATTGATTTTGGAGCCAAGTGTATAGTGTGTCAACATGTTAACGTAGAGCACATGAGGCCAGGAGGTTTGTATCAATAAATTGAATTTATTAATGGGAAGTGATCAATATGAACTTCATTACTGGTCTTTCTCGATCTCAGAATCAATATGATTCAGTTTGTGTCACATCAATAGGATATCTAAGTCTGTTCATTTGTTTCTACTACGATTGCCTTTTCAGTGTAGTATTATGCGAAGCTGTATCTTTAGGAGATTCTAAAGATATATGAGGTTCCTATTTTGATTATTTTTTATTGTGGTACGCAGTTTATATCTCACTTCTAGGAATCTTTTTAGAAAGGGTTGGGGACTAAGGTAAGTCTGAGTACTACTTTCCACCCACAGATGGAAGGGCAAGCAGAGAGAACTATTCAGACATTAGAGGATATGCTTTAGGCTTGTGTGATTAATTATGGTAGCCTTGGGTTGAGTATCTACCTTTGGTGGAGTTTGATTATAGCAATAGCTATCACTCTAGTATTAGAATGGACCCTTTTGAGGCATTGTATGGTAGGTGGTGTAGGCCTCCTATTAGTTGGTTTGAGCTTGGTGAGGTGGATACATTTGGTCCCAACTTAGTTTAACAGGCTATGGAGAAGGTGAAGGTGATTTGAGAGAGACATAAGGCTACCCAAAGTCGCTAAAAGTTCTATGTAGATGTTAGGCGTAGAGACTTGGAGTTTGAAGTTGGGGATAAGGTTTTCCTTAAGGTATCTTCCATAAAGGAAGTAGTGCAGTTTTGTAAGAATGGAAAGCTTAGTCCCAAGTATGTTGGTCTTGACATTTTACGGAGAATTGGTAATGTTGCTTATGAGCTGTTCTTCACTTCTAGCTTGACCTTTGTTCATCCGATCTTCCATGTTTCTATGTTAAGGAAGTACATTGGTGATCCTTCTTCGGTTATTCCTTTGGAAGGACTAGGCATCACAAATTCTTTTTCTTATGAATAAATCTCAATTAAAATCTTGGATAGGTAAGTTCGTCGATTGCAGACCAAGGATGTGACTTCGATTAAGGTTCTTTGGCAGAACCATAATGTGAAAGAAGCCACATGGGAAGGGGAGGAGGACATAAAGTCCAAATATCCGTATTTGTTTTCTGCTCCTAGGATTCGTGTGGAAGGCATGTGTCTTCAACACGTCTTTATTTTAAGAGTTTGTTAAAGGAAATATTAATATCTTTTCCTCTTTGTTTTCAAACTTTGTTAAAAATTAGGAATATATTTTATAAGAAAATGCAAATGATTCGTACGTGTAGTAACCCCTACTTTATTTGTCATTAGGGGATGAATGTTCCTTGCAGGGGAGACTAAAACACCCAGGTTTTTAGACCTTAGAAAATTTCCTAGAATCAAGGGTATGAGTCATATGTTGGGGTATGAATGGTATAATTCAATCATATGTTAACTAGTGTTAGTTGGTGGGATGGATTTTGGTTACCGGAATGGATACGACTTAGGGGTACGAGTCATATTAGTGGGTAAGGATGGTTTGGTTCCTTACTTAATAATAGAATTGGTTACTTTGGTTGGATCTAAATACGAGTGTCTCACCATAAGCTGTAAGCCAGGGTATGAGTTGTACCCAGGACTCATATAATAGACAGTGTCTAAATCTTTCTTCGGTTTGAGTCTGCCAGGGGTACGGATGAAAGGTAGGGATCATATGCTTTAGATACAAATTAGTTGGATGTGTCGTATGCTGCACAATATTTGATCTAGAGTTTGAGGCTAGGATACGAGTGAAGGGTACCAATCATATTGGAAGTACGACTTGTGAGGGTCAGTCGTACCCCTGCAACGGGATTCTCAATTATCATAATAAGGTCCCATGACTTCTAACCTGCTTGGAAGGTTATTTACCTTATTATTCCATTCATTAACTCTTAGAAACTCTTCTAAACACTTTATAATTCTCTCAAAAGCTTTTAGGCAAGGGAATCTAGGATTTCAACTAGAGGATTGATTTGGGGCTTATCGTGGTGATTTCTTTCAATCATCATTTTGTTTTAAGTAATGTTCTCTTCCCTTATTTTTAATTCTAACTAGAAGCATGGTTTATATGAATGTTTTCATGATTGTATGATTTTGGTTTCCAAGTATGAATTGGGGGTAATGATATTAAATGGTTGGTTCTGGTTTTCTATGGTTTTAATTTTGCTTTAGAGGCTCCACCCAGTAAAGAAGGCTGCTTGCGAGGTTTAGAGTGATATGCAGACCTAGTACCCTAACTTGTTTGAGGCTCCAGGAACATCCTAATCTTTACTTTCGCAGATAAAATTTCTTTTAGTAGTGGATAGTGTCAAGACCCTTCAGGTCATTATCTGTATTTATAGTCATTTTTTCCATTAGCTACCCTAAGTCGTTTTTTACTTGTTGGAACTGACAGTTGAATTAGCAGGCAGTTCGCTTGATTTTTAGAGCCAATTTTCTATTTTGAAGTCTTCGCAGGTTTAATTTTCTATCAGGCAAAACCTTCAGTCAAACAACCTCGTATGCATATTTTGGCTATTCCAACATCTCCCAAACATCAATTTTAGGTTACATGGATCCTTAGTTTAGATTCTAAAGCTCCCAGACTCAGCATGGGCTATTGGTCAGAAGTTATGAAAAATAACAAGTAGGTGTGGGACCCACTTTTCATTAAAACAACCTCATATAGATATTTTGACTGCACCATTGAGTCTGGAATGTCAAATTTTATAGGTTAGCATAGTCTGTTTGCATATACAGGATTCTGAATGAATCCCAAGGGGTTAGCGGAGACTTGGAATCAAGTCTCAATAGGTGCTAGTGCATCGCCTCAGTGATGCCTTTGACCACTTAAGCAATCTTCCAGACCCTAGTAAGGATCGCTTAATTGATATATTTTATTGCTTAAGTGAATGGCTTGACAGTGTGGGCACTATCTCATAAGTGATACATATATCGCGTATGTGACATCTGCTCAAGCAGCCAGATATTGCATAAGCAACCTACTGATCACATAAGCGATAGGTGTACCAAAGAAAAAAAAATCTCTTAAATGACCCAAAGTTCGCTTAAGTGATACCCATTCACTTGGGTAGGGTATATATATACTCTTTTAGCCCAATTTTTCACCATTTTCATCCATTCTCTAGAGTTTTAAACCCTAAAAAATGAGAAAGCTTGGGGGAAACATTTTTGGGTAATTTTAGAGCTTGGGTGGAGATTATTTATGGTTTTTTTCTCATTTGTGGTAATCTTCCATTAATTTCATGGTTAAATTCCCCATTTTTTGTTAAAATCCCTAGAATCTTGGTGGCATGATTTTAGCACCATTAGCGCTCAAAATTCAATCATTTTTAGGGTAAAGGTTCCTTAATCATAAAGAGATGTTATGTTGGATTTGAAAGTACAATTTCATAAATGAGCCCCATATGGGATTTTTATGTGATTTGGACCCAAAGCACCATAGTTCAATATGGGTATCATTATTATTATTTTAATAAGTAGATTGTGATTTTGATAGAATTGCACCTTGAGAAAGCTTCTCAAGAAGGAATATCAGCAGTTTAGCAGATTCTTCTAGCCTGTCTTTGACGTCCAGGTAGGCTAGTTACCTTTTTCATAGATTGAATTATCTCGTGGTATGATTATGATATCATTCTAGATATGGGGTTGGATTTAGGTAATGTAAGTATGAATTAGAATATTTGGAATAGTTGAATCATTTAGGCTATATTGAAATCACAAATCAGGAGTAATTGGCTTAATTACTCATCTCTTAGGTAAAAATGGCTTTTTGGATCATCTTTAGAATGGGAATTCCTTAGTTACTCTTACTAAATAAAATTATCTTATTCATTCATGTTTAAGGTGGAATTGATCTTAGTTTCTTAAGTTAAGGAAATTTGACTTAGATGCTAATTTAGGTGGGATTTATTTAGTTGTTCATGTTTGGAAAGAATTGCTATCTTAGTTCTATTTATGGCTTACTCGACATATAGAAATAAATTTAGATACCTTAGCCTAGTCTGGGTCGAATTTGTATAAATGGAATTCGAGGAATAGAAGTAGGCCCCTCCGACCCATCTTAGGCCAAGATTTATGTTAACCTTGTAGACTTATTTCTACATGATATACCCTTATTGATGTTTGGTTTAGGACTTGAGGAGATTGAATACATTAAATGTTTAGTTTACTATTTCATATGCATTTATTTATTTACATACAACAATGTCGGAGCTTTTTTCCAAGTCTTCCCTTTTTACCTTAACCTAGCTTATTTTATCTTATATCTTATCATATCTATACATGATTTAGCTTAGTCAACCAATAATACCTACTGAGTACCTATGGTTTTGGTACTCATACTACACTTCTATACCTTTTGGTGCAGATCCAAGTACTAGTTACCACCACTAAATTAACACTCGTGTAGGGTTGATTTTGGAGATTGGTGAGCTCTTGGAGTTAGAGTTACCTTTTTTCTTTATATTTATCTATGTCTAGTCTTTTATCTTCTAGATGGATTGTATTTGACTATTTAGTACTCATAGCTCATTTATAGTAGCTCTTATGTTGACATTACTGAGTCTTGGAATGGTTGTTGATTTTTTATTTATCAATTAGACTATTATGATTGTTTTATTACTATGTAAGTCTTTAGTTGTCAATTTTTGTCTTTTATGCCATTTTCCATTGAGTTAGCCTATTGTATCTAACTCTAGGCTATGGTTTGGCTTACCTACTGGCGGGATATAGTAGGTGCAATCATGACTCATAAATTATGTTATTACATTTGTGAATGGATTAGATACTACTTTTAGTTGCCTACTGCCCAGATAGTGGTGTTAGGAGCATCATTTTAGAGTGTGGTGGATCATGCAAAGATGACTAGGGCTATTCTTTGATCTACTCAGGGAGGTGCTAAGAGGGTGCTCCATCTAGTAGAGTTTAGAAGTCACACTCCTCGAGGCAGAGATTTTAGAGGTTCCTATGGGTACCATGGTAGATCAATGCATGTAGCCTTAGAGGGCTCAGGTAGTAGGTACTCTTGTTCAGAAACTTCAGATAGTTGGGAATCACCCTAAAGTGGTTGTTTTAGCTTAGTCGTACCTCATTAGATCGAGTCAAGCTATAAAAGTTGCACTGTGTGTGATAAGTTTTTCCATGTGGGCAAGGATTGCCCTCGTTATATTTTTTATCCTACTTCTATATCGATAGTGAGAGGTGACCTCAGGGTGGTAGGGGTACTACTACAGGTATGTGAGGCAGAGGTAATGGTGCCCGTGGTGGTGGTCACAGGGCTACTCAATTTAATAGGAAACATGGAGAGTGCAATTCTATACCTGCCAGAACTGAGGCAGAGGCTTTCAATACCATTATCATAGGTATCATCCCCATTTATTTTAGCTTTGCATCTGTGTTATTTGATTTAAGATTGATTTTTTTAATGTCTGCATATTTTACTTTAGATTTTAATTCTACTAGTGATCCTCTTCCCATGCCTATCCATGTATCAACCCCGTATGATATCTTTAGTGGTGGATTCGGTGCACTAATCTTGTGTTATGACCTTCATAAGCCATGAGACTTAGATTTGATTATCCTAGATATGATAGATTTTGATGTCATCTTAGGTATAGATTGGTTAGCTCTCTATCATATTATCCCAGACTATTATGCTGGAATCATGACTTTAGCTTTGCCGAGTGTGTCAAGGATAGTTTGGAAGGGCATGCTTCATATGGGTCCCAAGAAATTTATATCCTTTCTTCGGTCTCATCATTTGGTAGAGAAGGGATGTTTGTCTTATGTGCACTATATTTGTGATACTAGCGTTAATTCACCGTGTCTCTTAGATTTTGTCTGTATTTTCCATGAGTTTTTGAATGTATTTCCTAGGGATTTGCCTGGTATGGCTCCAAATTGTGATATTGACTTTGGTATTGATATTGAGCCAGGCATCAAGCTTATTTATATTCCTCTTTATTGGATAACACCGATGGAGTTGAAGAAATTAAAGGATCAGTTGCAAGAATTTTTGGATAAAGTATTTACTTGGCCTAGTGTATCACCTTACGGTTCACCTGTCTTGTTTGCAAAGAAACTGGATGGGTCTATTTGTATGTGTATTGATTATTGGCCATTAATAAGGTGACGGTTAATAATACGAATCATCTTCCTTAAATTGATAATTTATTAGATCAGCTTTAGGGTGCTTCAATGTTTTCGGATATTGATTTAATATCTGGTTATCACAAGTTGAGGATTAGAGCTTTGGATATTCCAAAGATAGCTTTTCAAGCTCAATATGGTCATTAGAGTTTTTGTTCATATCCTTGGGGTTAACCAATGCCCTAGACACATTTATGGAGTTGACAAATCGGGTGTTTCTATTGTAGGTCAACTATGTTGTCATTGTATTTATTAAAGAATTTACAAATTGTACTTCAGAGGTTGAGAGATGAGAATTTGCTGTTAAATTCTTCAAGTACAAGTTTTATTTGGACTCTATCTCTTTCTTTTGTCATGTTATGACCAAAAATGGTATCATGGTCGATATGACCAAGATTACAGTAGTTTATAATTAAGCTAGGCCTACTTCCCCTATCAAGATTCAGAGATTTGTGGGTTTAGTAAGCTACTATTGATTCTTTGATATGGGTTTTTCTTCTATTGTTGCTCCTTTGACCAAGTTGACTCAGAAGAATATTTCATTTTAGTGGTCTGAAGCTTTTAAGGCGAGCTTTCAAATGCTCAAGGATTTATTGACCTCCGCTCCTATCTTGACTTTGCCCAAGAAGAGTGTGGGCTTTACTATCTTTTATGACACTTCTGGTGTTGGGTTAGGTGTCGTGTTGATACATGAGGGTAAGTTGTATATTTCTACTGTCACTTGAAGCCTCATAAGAAGAATTACCCTACCCAAGACTTAGAGTTATGTGTGATTGTATTTACTTTGAAGTTGAGGAAGCACTATTTATATAAAGATAGTTGTGATATCTTTTCAAATTACCATAGCCTTCAGTATTTCTTCAACCAAGAGATCTTAATATAAGGCAGTCTTTGGCTTGAGTTGCTGATGAAGGGTGAATTTACCACATATTTGCACTAAATATTCATACACACTACTATGATAAGAATGTAAAAGTGAGACAAATTTGGGGTTAAATGTACTAATTCCCATATTTTCTAGGTGTACAAGTACTGAGTAGAAAAGAAGTGAACTTGAGCTAAAAAGGATCCAAAAAGGGAATTCAATTGCAAGAGCTGGACAAGCTGAAGCAAGATCAGGATCTAGCCCTCAATTATCGCTATTGCAGGCGTCAGCCTGCGATCGCACCTAGTCAATCCAGTCAACCAACTGTGATAGTGATGGACTTACCGTGATCGCGATCAGTCTTCCACGATCGCGTAAGAGCGAAAAATGGCCCTAGGGTAGAAATATCATTTTGACCAACCTACCCTAAATCCCATTTAAGGCTCAAAATCCATTCATTGTGGGCGAATTTATCATTTTAAAACCCTACCTCCTATCCTCAGTTTAGGGTTTTGTAATTTCTTGGAGCTTAGAGCTTGGAGCTTAAATTTGTACTAATTTGAGGTAAGAAATGATTAGAGGAACTCCTAAGTGTATATTTAGCTTTGTCTATTGAAGATTCATTTGAATCTATAGTGTCGTTTGTCCTCTCTTTATTTTTCTTATGCATAACTTAGATAGATATCTTGGTATATTTGATTTCATTATCCTTATGATGTGCTAGATCTACCTCTTGGGATTATGCTAGAATAGGGTAGAATTGCATATGGGTCGTGATATATTTGTGTATATTTTAGTCATTTGATGATGGGTATTACTATTGCTTGGGTTTACTAGTTGGTATTTATGGGTGAAAGCCCCGAACACCCAAAATAGGTTTGATGGGTGAAAATCCCAAACTCTTGAAAGCTCAAACCATTCTTGAAAAAGGAGTTTGGGTGAACTTTTGGAACCCATATCATTCTTGATAGAAGGATGTGGAACCAAGGCAATAGTAGATAATTAATGGGTGTAGTTTGCTAATTTTCACTATCTTAGACATAAAGGTGATTATTAGATTGACTATACCATCGATATCATCCTAGAAATAGGCATATCCAATTGAGGTATTGGGTGGCTTTAATTGAGATACTCATTAGGCACTTAAAAGAGTCAATGAGTGATATCTGTGAGGTTTTGTTGAAAAACTAACCTCAAGGACTTTCAACCTGGCCTACCACATCATTAGCAATTGAAATTTGCACTGAATCTTGATGAATCCATGCATAACTGAACCCTAGGAAAGCGTAACCCTAAGATTGATTCCTAAATGATTACCCTCTAATTGATTTTAGCCTTAAATTAGTCCCTTAGAAGCCCAAGAATTGGTTTCACACTCTACAAGATTGAAAGCCCCCAAACTATCTTGTACCATAGGTTTGAACATAGAAAGTAACTTTTATTTCAAATCTACTTAATCGCTACTCACATTGTTCCTCAAAGATTCAACCCTGACTCTTGTTGGGTAATTATATTGACAACGACCGCCTTGCACTCAAATTAATGTGTAAGTTGAGCTTTATCAGTTGTTTAAGGATTGTGATCTTATTATTCTCTATTATATGAACAAGGCTAATATGGTTGCAGATGCCTTAAGCTGAAAGTAGACTAGTATGGGTAGCTTGGCGTATGTTTTGACTAAGGAGAGGCCTTTGGCCTTACAAGTTTAGTCTTTGGATAATTGGATAGTTAGGCTTAATATTTTGATACCTAGGTGTGTTTTGGCATTTATGGAGGATAGATCCTCTTTAAAGAAACAGATTTGGGCTCATCTGGTTTATGATATTAGTTTGAGACAGATTTGGAATAAAGTTTTGAGTGGCAAGCCTAAAGAAGCCTCATTTAACTCTGATGGTGTTTTAAGTATTGGAGGTTGAGTTTGTATGCTAAGTATGGGTGATCGGGTGAGATTGATTTTGGAGGAGGCTCATTATTCTAAGTATTCTATTCATCCGGGAGCGACTAAGATATATTATGATTTGACACATCACTACTAGTGGGATGGTTTAAGGAAGGATGCAGTGGACTTTTTAGCTCATTCCCTATGTTGCCAATAGGTCAAGACCAAAAATTTAAGGTCTGGTGGTTCGCTTTATAGGTTACCCGTTCCTGAATAGAAATGAGAATGGATCACTATGGACTTCGTGATTGGATTACCTTATACTTCTCAGTATTCTAACTATGTTTGGGTCATCACGAGTGATTGAAAAAATATACTTATTTAATCCCTATTCAGGTTTTCTTCAATGCTAAGAGGTTAGCCCATATCTATATTCGTGAGATAGTTCATCTCCATGGTGTACCAATGTCTATTATCTTAGATAGAGGTTCAGTCTTTACTTCTTACTTCTGGAAGCCATTTTAGGAGGAGTTGGATACTCGAGTTAATCTTAGCATAACTTTTCACCCCAGATTGATGGTCAGTCAAAGCAAATTATTCATGTTTTGGAAGACCTGCTCTGCTCTTGTGTTATGAACTTTGAGGTTAGTAAGAGCTACATTTAGCATTAGTAGAGTCTCAATATAAGAATAGCTACCATTCTAGAATCAAGGTGGAACCCTTCAAAGATGTATATGGTAGGCATTGTCGCTCTCTAATTGGTTGGTTTGAGGTTTTTGAGATTAGACCTCGAGGTATGAACTTTTTATATGGGTCTTTGGATAGAGTTTGGGTCATTTGGGATAAACTTCAAGTGAGTAAGAATAGGCATAAGTATTATCCGAATCGTAGACTTTGTGCCTTGATATTTGGTGTTGGTGATCAAGTTTTCCTTCGTGTTTCACCAACGAAAGGCGTGATGAGGTTTTGGAAAAAGGGCAAGCTTAGCCCCAGGTATATTAAGCTATTTGAGATACTTTGGACTATTGGTGATGTAGCTTATGGGTTAGCATTCCAGTTTTTCATGTATCTATGCTACAATATTATATTTCGGATAAGTCTCATGTCATTCATTGGGACATACTATAGTTATATGAGAGATTGTCCTTTATTGTAGAGCCAGTATCTATTTTATCTTAGGATATTAAGCGGTTGTGTTGTAGGGATATTCTGATGGTTAAGGTCTAGAGGAGACACTTTCCTATGGATAAAGCTACTTGGGAGTTTGAGTTTTTTTGTTGATTTAGGTATTTCTCTTACCTTTAGTTCGAGGACGAACTAGATTCTTAGTGGTGGATATTGTAAGGACTTGATTCTGTAAATTTTTTCTTTTTATGTGTTTTGACCATTTTACCCTCTTCGTGGTTGCTACATGATAATTTGGGGTGTGGGGATGGTTGGCATGATTTATAATGTAATTTAGAATGATTTCTGCGAGTTTGGGATTCTTAGAGGTTAAAAAGGCCTTATAGTTGACTTCAATCAATATTTATTGTTCTATGCATCGGATGGCAAAACAAGCTGCACCAGCACAACCAGAATATCGATTTTAGGTTCGTAGCATGGTTGGTTTGATTTTATAGATTTTATATCTCATTTTGACTCTTGGTTTGGAAAATTGTGAAATTGGGTCTCGAAGGTCAATTTTGTGGCAATAATCATTTTTTTTTTTTGAAAATCTGATATCTCTATTGAGTCTAGAATGTAGAATTTAGTCTCATAACATATTTTATTTTCCTTCACAGGATTCCGAACGAATCTTAAGGGCTTGATCCGCAACTTTGCATTTTTAGCAAAGTTGTTAGTGCACCAAGATTCTAGTGTAACCGCTTAAGTAGCCCTAGGACACTAAAGATATAGCCATTTATGTAGATTAGGTGCAGCTAAAGCAGAGCCCAACTGGCAACCCAGGTACCAATAAATTTGACCTTGACTACTTTAGAGGTCTCTACTTTAGCTTTATGAGGACCGCTTTAGCATTCAACACCTGTAGGCAGGACCACTTATGATGTTGACCCACGCTAAAGCGGTGACCGCTTTAGCAATCAGTGTTAGGTCAATATAAAAATTCGCCTTCTCAATTTTCTTCTATTTTTGGGACTTTGAGCTACAGGTTGAGAGGATTTTCGATGATTTCTTTCATTTTTGAGCTTGGTTAATCTCCAAATCACTACTTCAATTATTTTACTTTGATTCTCGTCATCTAAAACTTGTTAAAACATGATTTCAAAAGTAGATTTTGGGGATTTTGGCTAGGAAGGCCTAAAATGGGTTTTCTTCAATTTTAAACCCCATTTTCACTTAAGTTTTCTTCTATGGCTCTTTTTAATCATGGGTAAGATATTTATAAACAAAAATTCTGGTTTTAGTCTTCATTCCTGAGAAACCATTTCGGGGATCCTTTTGACTTCGATTTAAAAATAAGCAATATGGGTATTGTTTGCTTTTTTATGCAAGATTCTATATTTGTATGTTTAGTTCATTCCAAGTACGTTTGATAGGGGAAAATCTGTGCGTGAAGTATTTTAGTCTTGGATTTCAACGTGATGAGGTAGGTTAGGCTTAATTTTCTTCATATTGGTTGGGTAGTTAATATTTATATAAAAGCATGTTATAGTCATGGGTAATAATCATAAAAATAATATTATAATAGTTGTGTTCCCATATGAGGGCTTATATTATTATTGGTGGTGGTTTGAGATGATATTTACTGTGTGTGGCCCATGTGGTGGCCTTATATGATATTATTGGCTTTTTGAACGCTTTTGGTTTCCCTTTTCATGATAGAAAACCTAAGCTGGGGTTAATGTGATATTATAGATGTTTTACTAGAATTTTTACTCTAATTGTACATTGCTTAAATGTAATCATAGTTGGTTGATATATTAGGTTGATTCTAGACTTACATTTACATTATTGAGTGCACTTTGCAATCTTCATGCTAGTTTGGTTGTTACATCCTCATATCATACATATATTCATGAGATATTGGTACCATTGTGGAAAAATTAGTTTTTGATAAAAATAAGATATTTTGGCAAAACCCTCTATTGTAGACAACGAGTTAGAGAGGAGATATAGATGTTGAGATTGAAATTGAGTATTGAGATAGTATATGGCTTGTGAACACCCCCCACCCCATCCTACCCCCACCTCTACCTCCCACTCTCACCCTCTCTTCTCATGGGTCCTATTTGAAAGAGCTGAGGATTGGTAGGTGTATGTGGAGGTTATGCGATAACCTCAAATATATCACATCACTGCTATCATCCTGATTGCATTTCATTCATTTATACATCTTCAGTGTTGTGTTTCTGTATTTAAGCTGATACATGTCTATTATGTTTTACCTACATACATATTTCCTACTTATGTGTTATATTTAAAACTGTTAGTGGAGATGGTTTGAGCTACCATTTGGGACTTTTCTCTTGCAGCTGACGTGATCATAGTGTGTATTTATATACCTTGTTTTATGCTTTTCTCAATCAGGCTTTGATACCTACTGAGTAGAAATAGATCGTACTCAGCACTGCTAAACCACTTCGGTGTAGATCCAGATATGAGTGCACCGTGCGGCAACTAAGTTTAGGTAGTGATTTGATAAATTCAAGGCAGTGGCCGCTCTATGATTTTGGAGTCGACTTACGATCTCTTCCTATCTAGTTATGCCTAATTTTGTGTTCGGAGACAGACTTCTGATTTCTTTTTTAGTTTTGAATCATGTTTTCTAACTTTGAGTAATAAGTAGATTGTTCTTACATTGTTACACTATGTTTTGGTATGGTTTATGGTATTATTGTGATTTAGACTTCTGATATCATTATGCATGTATGGTTTGACTTTGTTTTAGAAGTTTTGCCTTGGGATTTATGTTGAATTTTTTTTTTACATATTAGTTTGAGAGATTAGTTTACTTGTCAAGGCTTAGCCATGATAAGTGCTATGATGACCTGAGTTTTTGGGTTGTGACATTCGTAAATTTGTTCGTAGATTTGAAGGTTCAATCAATATCATCTGTGGGACTCACGATCGTGCCTAGAATCGCGGTTTCAAAGCACGATCGTGGTTCCCTCTCATGGTTGGAAGGTTTACTTTTCAAATTTCATTTTTTGAGGTTGTTTTGATCAGATGATACCATTGTACGGTCGTACAATGCAACCACGCTCATGGTTTGGCTCCTGACATCTTACTGATGAATAATGCTTCACTAAAAATGCCATAACTTCTTACTCTGATGTCAGATTAGCGCGAATGCATTGGAAATATAATTCAACTATCTATTTGTCGGTGGTCTAGATCTCAAAGATGCTTCAGAATCTAGAAGTTTTTCTTATTTGAAGCTGATCATTTCCTAAGAAATTGATTAGTAAGAGAGGTTTTCGCTTGGCTAAGGGCTAGTAGGTTTTTGTGTCCTTGGTGCATGGACAAATTCCTGTTCTTGTTGTCAAAACTTGATTTCTAGTCCTACATGTACTTGAAGCATGATTATAGATTTGGCTTGAATTTTTTGGGAAGTTACAATATCTCCCCCTTAGGTTATTAATCCCCGAATAAAAACTGACTGAGCTAGAAGGTTAGGGGAAAAGAGTTGTAATTCCCACATTTTCTACACCTCTTCTCTTAATAGTATGGGAACCCTTTCACATTATCTATGCATAAAGTTCATACACTTAGTTTGTAAGATCTGAACACTGACATGGTACTGAGTTGGTAAATGAAACGGGGACTGAACCGGGCCCATGAATGTATTATATTACATAAGAATAGGTGGGTGACATGAAATATAAATAATTAATTAATTAAGTAAAAACTAATTCCTCAAGTTGGGACTGAGTTTGAAGGGAAAAGGTGGGGTACTTTGTCATCATATCTTCCTCTACTTCCCAAGTATCACCCTCAATCGATTGTTTTTATGATAACACCCAAGCAACACTTTTACTCTGAAGATTATGCGGTCGTTGTCAAGTATAGCAATGCAACAAAGGTTGGGATCGAATCCCAAGGGAATACGTGGAATCATGGCTCTCAGCTATTGAAATCAATGGGAAACACTGGAAAAGTAAATAGGATGAGGGTGTTTGAGTAGCAATATCGAACAACTAGCTAATATGAACTTCCGTTATAATCATTCGTAGGTGAACACTAGGTTGTGTTCCATAGGCTTATAATCAACTCCATAGGCTTATCGTGCTTTGTTGAACCAACCCAATACCTTACATGCAGAATTTGATAAGTTATGTACCATCAATAGTGTTTTGGATGAGGTGATTGATTTCATCCTTTACCTTTTGAGTCTCAAGATATTTCCTTACTAACTGTTATCTTTATCCCAGTTAACTATTACCTTTTAAGCCTCTAGTTATTAGATAATAGCTAACCATCTTACTTATATAATACCTAGTCGTGTGGATCGACAGTTAAGCTTCAAATTACTGTTGTAATTTGCTTTTCCTAGTCACTACTCCTCTTTATGAGTAACTAGCAATAATCTAGGAGGGATCCTAAAATTTGCAACCGCTAAGATGCCTATTAAAGTGAACATAATACAATGTATGCATGGGTATCAGTTCAGATAAAAATTGGCACCTCCCCTACTTTGTCAATCCATTAAGGTTTCCACAACCGTAGCTAAGGGTTTTTAGCCCCTCATGCTTGTGAAGTAATCAACAACATTTGTGATTGAAAGCATAAGATTAAATCAAAATAATCACAAGTAAAAACCCAAAACTATAACTGAATTAATCAATCAAAATTAATACAAGAGAATTACAAGACCAAAATCGAATCTTGAAATCAAAATAAACTTTTAAGTACCAAGAGTACGTAACTTCTAATAAAAATCACATTTGGGTATTTATAGTACATGAGAAAACCCTAAAATCAAATCCCGAATAAAAAAGGACAAAAAAGGGTGGGTGGCCACTTATGTGCGTCCACATGCGGCCTGGACTTAGGTACCTGTGTAATATGCAGCCATGTAGACACCTACATGTACCAGAAAAAAGTATTGTACCTTCTGCTCTCGTGATTTTGAACTTCTGGCACTTACCTTACCCACACGCGATCCGTATGTGTTATATGTGGTCCACAATTTAACATAGATAAGTGCCGAAAGTTCATTTTCAGCTCTTTCACTCTCTGAATCTTCAATTCTGATACTTACCTTAGTCTTGTACAGACCACGTGTGCTACATGTGGTCCACATGTACACATAGGTAAGTGTCAAGCCTTCCAATACTTGCAACCAAGCTTCAAATCTTCAACTTTTATCATATGCTTTGGTCACGTACATTTGAAAACTATCACGAATACCCAAAATTGATTAAGTAAGTAGCCAAAAACTCCATTTTCATTTTTTAACAAACTTAGCATCCAAAACCTAGTTTCCTGCAAAACATACCCAAAACACATTATATCTAACAAAACAACCTAATAAATTTGCATATTTTCCTCGTTTTAAGAGTTGAAAGTGCTATATTTCTATAGCAAATAAACATCCTCAACTTAGAACATTTGCATTTCCTCAGGCAACATAACACAACACAACAAAACAAAGCATGATGCTTAATTAGGAGAATCTAAGTTATTCAAGGTAGTAAATCAACACTTTAAGCTCAAACCATAATACCCCCTCCTATCTCAACTTTTCAAAACCGTGTATAAACATGAAGTGCAAAAATCTAACATAATGGGATCAAGGTATGGCATTATATTAGAAATAGATAACCATGCATATGTACAATTTACACTACCCAAAACAAGTAAGCATCTAGAAATATGACTCACGTGCCTGCACAACAAAGAAGTCCCACTCAGTAATATGAAATAATGCATGTTAATGTAGGGACAGTCAAGAGACACTCATTCAGAAGAGAAGTTCCAATCAATGTGCATCAAATACCACAGGCTTTCCCTTATTTTCTTTACCTTGGTTTTTCAGATAGTCAGGCTAGGATCACTATAGGACTTTTCTCGACTTACAATATGGGCTTGGGGGACTGGTATGGTATATATGGACATATCAAGTGAATGCACCTCCTTGGTACTACACTAACCTTGGGGTCTCACTTATTAGCCAATTGTATTTTAATTCCACCCTTATTTCTCACTTTTTATTCTTTATTGCACATTCAGGTTGGGTGTGATCTTTTATTCTTTCTTTTCACTTTTTCATAATTTTTCTTTTTTCTTATTCTTTCTTTTTCTACCAAACCCATCCCTACTAACTTTTTCTCGTATTTTACCTTTCTTCATACCCACTTTACATCACGCACCCCTATGATAGCCACCCTCATGTTAGGCTATTTTCCTGAGTTGAGGTGCACAATGTCCATAGAGGAATGAGCCAAAATAGGTTATTACAACATAAGTGGGAAGGTGAACGGTGAAACAAGAAGAATGGGCTATAAGGCTCAAAACAGGGATCAAGGGATATGATTTCACATAGAAAAGGTTATTTAGGCTAAAAGTGGACTAAAATAAAAAATGGCATATGATCCTTTCCTATTTATGAAAAAACTAGAGCACCCCATAAGGAGACATTGGGCCTAATAAAACCTTGTCTAGGAGGTCTCTTGTTTGTTGCTTTAGCTCTATAAGCTTGATTGGAGCCATTCTATAAGGTGGAATTAAAATAGGTTAGGTATCTAGAAGGAGAGATATTCCGAAGTCAATTTCCCATTTTGGGGAAAATCTTGGTAGATATTTAGGGAAAACTTCTAGAAACTCGTTTACCCATGGAACTAGACCAAGGGTTAGGGATTTAAATTTTAAATCCTTAACTCAGACAAAATTATAGATGCATCTTTTGGAAGCCAAATTTCTAGCCTTAAGGTAAGACATGAATTAACCCATAGATATTGAGGTACCCCTTCCACTCTAGAACCGGTTTATTTGAAAACTAGAATTGGAGTACTTTATTCCTACAATCAATAGAAGAATTGCAAGAGGGTAGCCAATCCATGCCAGGAATGACATCAAAACCTACCATGTTTAACTCTATGAGATCAATTGAGGTCACTACTTGGTGAGTTGATTATGATGATATATGAATGATGTAAAAGCTAGAAATCAAGTGGAAATAACATCAAAAATCTTGGAATGGATCAACTAGAGCACGGGACAAGATTTGACATAAAATGGACACCATGGATGTTACTAGCACATGTAGGGACTTAAAAATGGCCATGTGGCATGTGCTATGCTCCAAAATCTTCAAAAGGGACCCAAAATAGTGTGTTCCTGTGATGAGCCCGTGATGCACCTCCTATCCCACAGCAATGAGCCCGCAATGTGGCCCTTGTTCCATCGACATAAAAAATCCTTATCCTATAAATAAGACTCTTGGACTTGTTGTTATACACCTTGGCCAACTTTGGAACTTGAAGAGGAGCTGGAAAACACTTCAATTAGGGTTTTTCTTCTTTTAGTTTAGCTTTTTATTGGATTTTATCATGTATTCAATTATTTTGATTACTACTATGTCCATGAGTGTCTAAAATCCCTTTACTGGGGTTATGGCCAAGAACATGATTATTATTTCTTTGAATTAATCTAGTTTGGATTGCTTATCATATTTGGTTGTTTGTTTACCCTTTTTATAACTATTTTGAGGATTCGCGACCCTTAGAATACATCCATTGTTATCTTTGTGAACTCGGGAGGGGGAATAAGATGATAGAAAATGGTGGTAACTAGTGTTACTAGCTTGAGCTATGTGTTGTTCTAGTTGATCTGGATAGACTTGAGTTTAAGCTAGTAATACTAGTTTTCTCACTTAAACACTAAGTGATCAATTTTTGTACAAACTTATTTGGAAACACCTTTAATAATTCTAATCCAACACTTAAATACTTATATAATCATTTATAACATTATTAACACATAAAGCACAAAAGTAGTCCTCAAAACAAGGCCAAATAAGCTAGAATAACAACACTAAGCTACATAAATCCACCTCAGATTACTACCCCACCCTTAAATCCTTGATCATCCGCAAATAAAACTTTAATATAACCATCATAAGCGGAGGAGACTCCACACTGCTACTATATTCAAGAAACTCAAGATAGTACTAAAACGACTACATAGAATGCAAGTTTGTACACTAATCATGTTACAAACACAATTGAAAGCTCATGAATACTACTCCAAAACAACCTTGACTCAAGAATAGACTCACCAAATTGGCAAACTCATGCATATTTCTCAATTAAAGACATTATACAATTCACCAAACTATCATCAAACATGTTCCCTCATAATAAAAGAGTTACCCATAAACACTCACATAGATGCAATATAGCATAGAATGGATATAAGAATCAAATTTCGCTCACTCTTACAATGAATTCACAAGTTACACACAATGACCCATAGGCTTACCCTTGGTATAGTAATTTATTAATATCAGAACTTTAAGGCTCAGGATCAAATAGGTCTTTACATGTTGTAATGTAGGCTAAGGGATAGGTAGAAAATATTTTGGCCAGTAATAGTGACTATCTTTCCTAACCGCTTTAATACACACTTTTCATTCAATTTAACTCTAACACTAGATTACACCAATTTTGTCTACCCCATTCCTTTTTGTTTTTCCCCACCATATTATTAAGATCATTCTCAAAAATATGGTGGGGGTATTCTTGTAACGCCCTACGAACCTATCCCGAGACTTCACACCCCCAATTGACTCAGACAGTACTGAAAGCCATAACAACAGAATGATATCACCATGGCTAACTTGGCTTGAGTTAGATTGAAACATATTTTTCATCATCTCATCGTAAGTAAATCATATGATAAAAACATCATAAATCATCATAAACAACTCAACTCTACAACTCAATACTTAAAGTGAATCGGTAATTCAAGAAACTCAACTCTTATGGACATAGGAGGTTCTTATGACTGACATAAACCATGTGAGCTACATGGAGTCCAACATTTTTCCATCCTAAGGAGAGAACCCCACATTAGAGAGAGTGTCGTACTCATTCCAAGGATTTAGTGATCACAATCTCATACTCGGCCTTTGGACCACAAATATCAATACCAATCCGACGGTGGCACGTAGTTTTGAGGGAAATACCATATTTCCTACTCGGTGCTAAATACTACTCCCAGACACAAGCTCAAAACACGTTAGGAAATCCATCACAAACATCACAAGGGTCTATCATAAAGATCAAATCAAATCTCTTTCTCATTTATCAAATCATAATCAATTTATGGATTCATAACTCGACTCAAATCAAATAAATCTTTCTCATTATCAACATGTATTAATTCATTAAATCATGGCAACATCATTAACTTTGAGAAAATATCAAGACTCACTAACAACTCAATCTCATGAATCAATATACTCAATAATCCAATTTGTCATAAGGAAGCTTAAAGCTTGACACATATCTTGAAAGCACTTGAAATATCAACTCATGATAGAAATATGAAATTCACAATATTAAATATCAAGTCATAACTTGGGAATAGCAAAATAATCATGTATAACAAAGCTTGAACAATTTATATTCTCATAATCTCATGATGAAGTAATTTGGGTATAAACCCACTTGCAAAATCATATAAATCCATGATAGAAATCAAAGCTTTGGGCACAAAAACGAAAGAATTGCTCTTGTTCAAAACCCCACATTTCTTGGATTGTAACTTTAAGATGAAAAGACTTGATTGGAAACTCTTCTTCACACTTTTGAGCTAAGTTTCTTGATGCCTTCGACTTGGAGAACTTGATTCTTGAACAACTTGGTGAAATCTATGAAAAAATTCTTGAATTTCTTGGAGAAGATTTGATTTGGATTTGGAAGAGAGAAACCCTAGTTTTAGATATTTCTTGGAAGGGAAATAGAGAAGAATGGATTACTCTTCTCTACTTGAATCTAAATATAGAGGGCCAAACTGGATGGAAAGACCAAAATGCCCTTGAGCAAATTCTAATACTGGACCCAATTTTTGGCCCTGGCACAACGCACCATGATCGCGGTCCTTCACTAAATTTTGGACAATTGGGAAACTGCTCATTGGCACGACGCGGTGAAATCACGTTGCCAACTTGGTTTTGACTTGGAAGGGCACCGCAATGCGGTGGAATCGTATTGGTGCACTGGAATTTGACAATCCTGATATTGAGCCTTGGTACGACGCGTCATTATCACGTAGGATTACTGAAAAATGACAATTAGGATATTACTCATCTTCGCGATACGCTGAGGGTCTAAATAATGATATTTCACGACTAGGACTTCAGATAGTCATAACTTCTTGCTCCGATCTTCGATTTTGATGAAATTGGTATCGATGGAAAGCTTATTCAAATCTCCACATGATAGAAAGTAGAAATTAGGGAAATACATCACGTTTTAAACATCATTCACTTTGGAAGTCTTTTCCATTCGCTCAAAAGATGAATTTAGACTTACAAAACGGTCGGGGTATTACAATATCTCCCCCTTGGAAATATTCATCCTCAAATGTTGATAGTTAGACTCAAGGTCAAAGAGGACATTTCAAAATTCTCTAATGAAATAATCTATTCAACAGGCTTACTTTACTCTAGACTTTTAGATACTTCACTGAATGCACGAATCAAGATGGAAGACAACTATATAATCGAATACACGGGATTAGGAGGAAACTGAATTAAGGAAGAATAATACCTTCAGCTTGACTTGAATTTGCAGAGAAGAGATGGGGGTACTTAACTCAGATATCTACTTCTGCTTCCCAAGTAGCACCCTCAACTGATTAATTTTACCACAAAACTTTAACCAAAGGAACTTCCTTATTTCTTAGTCTATGGATTTGATAATCTATGAGTTCAACCAAAATATCTTCATAAGAAAGGCTACCCCGAATGTATAAGTTCTCCGATGGATCAAAAACAAAAATAGAATCGCCAATGTGCTTCTTAAGCATAGAAATGTGAAAGATAGGGTGGACAGTTGACAACTTCTTAGGCAACTCAATTTCATAAGCTTCTTTCCCAACACGATTCAAAACTCTGTAAGGCCCAACATATTGGGACTAAGCTTTCCTTTCTTACCAAATCTCTTCACCCCTTTCATTGATGAAATTTTTAGGTACATTAAATCATCAACTTCAAACTCAAGATCTCTTCTTCTCACATCTGCATATGATTTCTAACGACTCTAGAATGACTTCAAACTTTCTTGAATAGGCTTAACTTTCTCCATAGCTTCAAATACAAGATCAGGTCCAATCACAGCAGCTTCACCCACTTCAAACCAACCTATGGGTGACATATCCTTTCATATAAAGACTCAAATGGAGCTATTCCAATGCTAGCATAAAAATTATTGTTATAAGCAAATTCAATCAATAGTAAATGTTCATCCCAACTTCCTTTATAATCAAGAACACATGCCCTCAACATATCCTCTAAAGTCTGGATGGTCCTCTCAGCCTGACCATCTGTTTGCGGATGAAAAGCGGAACTAAGATGAACTTGGGTGCTAAGACCCTTCTAAAAAGCTCTCCAAAACTGAGAAGTAAATTGAGTACCTCTATTGGAGATGATAGACAATGAAACTCCATGCAACCTCACTAACTCTCGGATATATAGCTTAGCATAGTCCTCAGCGGTGAAAGATGTATGCACTGAAAAAAATATGCAGACTTAGTCAACCTATCTATAATGACCCAAATCGAATGACGATGACAATGAGAGAGTAGTAAACCGGTCACGAAATCTATATTCACCTCTTCCCACATCCAAGTAGGAATGCTAAATGCCTGCATCATACTACCAATTCTCTGGTACTCTATCTCCACCTGTTGGCAAGTTGCATACTTCTCTACGATCTTTGCTATATCCTTCTTCATACCATTCCACCAATAGATTTCTTGCAAATCACGGTACATCTTGGTAGCACCGGGATGAATAGAATACCGCGCGCCATACACTTTAACCATAATTCTCTGTCTCAACTCATCAATGTTAGGCACACATAACCTATTTTAAAGCCTCAATAAACCATCTCCCCCTTGGGAGAAAACCTTCACATTTTGCTCTTTAACTGACCCTTTCAGTTCGACCAAATAAGAATCCATATCTTACTTCTCTTTTACCTCTGAAACTTGAGAAGAATTGGAATTACTCTGGACCCAAACATTACCTTCAGCTAAATCAAGCAATCTAACACCCAACCTCGCCAAATGATGCACTTCGCAAACTAACTCCTTTTTACCTTTCTCTACAAGTGCTACACTACCCATGGATGACCTGTTAAGGGCATCCGCCACTACATTGGCCTTACCCGGGTGGTACAACACGCTCATATCGTAATTCTTCAGTAATTCTAACCATCACCTCTGTTGAAGATTCAACTATCTTTGAATAAAAACATATTGCAAACTCTTATGATCCGTAAAGACATCAACATGAAGACCGTACAAGTAGTGTCTCCAAATTTTTAAAGCAAAACCACTGCAGCTAATTCGAGATCATGGGTCGGGTAATTCTTCTCATGCGATTTCAACTGCTTGGAGGCATAGGCTATAACCTTACCTTTCTGTATCAATACGCAACCCAAACCAACTCTAGATGCATCATAATACACCACAAAATCATCTACACCATTAGAAAGGGTCAACACAGGGGCTGAAGTGAGTCGAGTCTTCAACTCATGAAAACTCTTCCCGCAAGAATCTGACCACTGGAATTTAACTTTCTTTTGGGTTAACCTAGTCAAAGAAGACACAATAGAAGAGAAGCCTTTAACAAATTGGCGGTAGTATCCAGCTAGACCCAAGAAACTCATCATGTCAGACGGGGAAATAGGTCTAGGCTAATTCCTCACAGCTTTTACCTTTTGAGGATCAACTTGAATACCTTCAGAAGAAATAATATGACCCAAAAAGGCAACTGACCTTAGCCAAAATTCACACTTGCTAAACTTGGCAAATAACTGATGACCTCTAAGGGTTTACAAGATAATTCGGAGATGATCTGCATGGTTGTTCTTACTTCGGGAGTACACAAGAATATCATCTATGAACACAATAACAAAAATATCCAAGTACTGTCTGAACACCCGATTCATAAGGTCCATAAAAGCTGTTGGGGCATTAGTTAGCTCGAAAGACATAACCAGGAGCTCAAAATGACTATAACGGGTTAGGAAAGTCATCTTTGGAATATCACACTCTCTAAACTTAAGTTGGTGATAACCAGATCTCAAATCTATTTTCAAGAAATAACTTGCACCTTGCAGCTGATCAAACAGGTCATCGATTCTAGGAAGAGGATATTTGTTTTTGACTGAGACCTTGTTGAGCTGACGATAGTCAATGTACATATGCAATGAACTATCTTTCTTTTGCACGAATAGAATGGGTGCGCCCCAAGAAGACATACTTGGCCTTATCAAACCTTTATCAAGAAGATCTTTGAGTTGCTCTTTCAACTCCTTAAGTTTTGCGAGGGCCATACGATATGAAAGAATAGAAATAGGTTGTATATCCAGAAGAAGATCAATCCTGAATTCTATCTATCTATCGGGAGGTACCTCTGGGAGATCTTTTGGGAAAACATCAAGAAACTCATTGACAGCACTGATAGACTGAATAGTCGAAGTCTCAGACTTTGTGTCTTTAACTCAAACCAAAAAATAGATTCAACCCTTGGATATCAATTTTCTGGCTTTAAGGTAAGATATGAAATGACTCTTAGGGTATACAGAATTTCCGGACAACTCGAAGACTAACTTATTGGGAAAATGAAACTTGACTACATAGGTACGACAGTATATAGATACATAACAAGAGTGATACCAATCCATACCCAGAATAATATCAAAACCAAATATGTCTAACTTAATCAAGTCTGCAAAAATGACTTTGTGAAGGATAGGGATAGAACACTTCTTATACACTTGCTTAGCAACAACAGATTCACCTACTGGGTAGAAACTAGGAAAGGCTCAAGAATCCTTTCAGCACTAATCTCAAAATTCACAGCCATCAATGGAGTCACATAAGAAAAATTTGACCCAGGTTCCATTAATATATACACATCAAAATGAAAGTCATGGAGTATACCAGTAACAATATCTGGTAAATCCTCCTGCTCCTGGCGGGGTGGTATAGCATAAAAGCGATTCTGATGCTAACCACTTGCAGTACTAGATGAGGCACGCTGAGGAAGAGTAGGATGAGCTAAAAGGGATGGAGCACTAATGGCCTGACTCTGGGGACGAACATCATGACTCCCCTATCTAACATATGGGTAATCCCTGAGTCGGTGGCCCAACTTGCCACAACTAAAGCAACCCCGCTCATCCATAAAACACTTTCCAGAATAATCTCTACCATACTTGGCACATAAAGAAAGATAAGGTTGGTTGCCTACACTTTCCTAAGACCTAGATGGGATAGGCATGTTCCCCTGCTCCTGCCTGCTTCTTGGTACGGGAGCACTAACTGATGAAGGTGCGAGCATAAATGGACGTCCTTGGAATTTAGGGTGGTTCCCTTTAGAAAATCTTGTCTGGCCATACCCCTGCTGCTCTAATCTAGCTCTTTTATTCCCTCTTACTCTCTCCCTTTCTTTCACCTTATCAGCTTCAATTTGTTGGGCATGTATCATCAACCGAGAAAGGTCCATCTCCCTATTAAGCATAGCAGATCTACAACTCTTTCACAACATAACTCGACACACCGGTCACGAACTTACTTATGATGGTCCTGGAGTAAGTCATCATACTAGGAGCATATTTGGATAACTAATTGAATCTAAGACAATACTCTTTAACTGTCATGGAGCCTTGTCTCAAATTCATGAATTCCTCTATCTTTGCTTTTCTCATATCAAGGGAAAAGAATCTATCTAAGAACACATCCTGGAATAATTGCCAAGTCATGGGAGCGATATACTCTCCCTTACTCTTCCCCCACATCTCTACCCAGTCATATACAATAATTTTATTTGATAGGCAGGAAATTCAACACTCTCCTCCTCAGTCATGTGCATAATCTGGGTGATCTTTCTTACTTCATCCAAGTATATCTGTGGCTCTTCACCTACCTTCGACCCATAGAACTCAGGAGGATTCATTTGCATAAAGTCATAAACTAGAGCTGCAACAAAATTATTCTCTTGTAGAGGCAAAATAGTAGCCTGGGTGTTAGCTTGAGCATTGGTGGTAACTGCCTGGGCTAGTGCCTAAAAATCTGCTCAGAATTCTGCATGAGACACATGCTCGTTCAAGGGATCAATGGGTTGAGGTTGCTCGTTGTTTCTACGAGCTTGAAAAGGAGGCAATTTTTGTTATAAGAGAGAATGAGTTAATCGTAGATAATGAGAAAGTTGTAGGCACGATAAAACTTTAGAAAGAACGAAATGACTTTTCCTAAAATATTCCGTAGCTTCTTGCTCATAGATGCGATGCGCTACACACGAATGATCAAGACTCTATGTAATGCAGATTTTCAGAATCCCAAGGACTCTTTAAACATTAGACTCTGATACAAAGCTTATAACACCCCAAGAACCTATCCCGAGACATCACACGGTACTTAAGGCTACCCGTGGCCTCAAGCTAACTCTCTAAGCCTGTCATCCTTTTTTAAACTCGCTTTGACGGTAGTCATGGAAAAATAAGAAAGGATATCATATCATGGACATACTCGAAAGAAAAGATATGTTGGCCTATACAATCAAAATATTGATATTTTGTACATACTGATACTATAGTCTGACAAAGCCTCCACTAATCAAGACTAAAGAGCCATTGGGACATACCCCCAACTGACTCAGACAGTACTGAAAGCCATAATAACAGAACAATATCATCAAAAATATAGACACAGTCCTCAAACAATGAGGACTCACCACTGAGGGAAAGTAGTTAGGCACTCAAATATCGCTAAAACGGTTGTGGCTGAGTACCTGAACCTACATTACGAGAAAATGTAGCCCATAGGAAAATATATGGGTCAGTACTTTGGAATGTACTGAGTATGTAGGGGTGAATGCAATAATGTAAATATCATCATCAATTTCATGAAAATATGCATATGTACAATGATGGCTCACTTGGTTTGGCTTGAATTAGATTGAAACATACTTTTCATGATCTCATAGTAAATAAATCATATGATAAAAACCTCATAAATAATAATAAACAACTCAACTCTTCAACTCAAGACTCGCAGTGACTCGATAATTCAAGAAACTCAACTCTTATGGACATGGGAGGTTCTTATAACTAACATAAACCATGTGAGCTACATGGAGTCCAATATTTTTCCCTAAAAAGGAGAGAACCCCATATTGGCGGGAGCATCGTACTCTTTCCAGGGAGTACAACCTCAATTTAGTGATCACAATCTCATACTCGGCCTCTGGCCAACAAATATCAATACCAATCCTATGGTGCCACGTAGTTTCGAGGGAAATACCATATTTTCTGCTTGGTGCTAAGTACTACTCCCAGA